>NC_025998.2:1857689-2055434 GCF_000442705.2 Elaeis guineensis | reverse complement strand
CATCGTCTCACTGGCCGACCTTGACCCTGTACCGATAGAGATATAAATAGACACTCAAAAAAAGTACATGCTCGAACATCATTAACTAACTCACAATCAAACCCGAATGAACAAAATGTTGAATTGAATCATACCACAAATTAACCTAGGTAAATCGATGAGCTCGATTCAATTAGTCCTTATCTATATATAACCATTTGAACCCTGAATTGTTCTATGACTCATATTCCAGAGTGTATTGATTTTTTTTGGAAAGGGGGTGTGTGCGAGTTGTGTATTTCAAGAATAGGTTGGATCCATCCAACTGCACTGCGAATAGTTTAGCACATTCCTTGTTGCTACTATGGGGCCCTGAGGCACAAGGGGATTTTACTCGTTGGTGTCAATTAGGCGGTCTGTGGACAACAAGTTTTGGCCTGAGGGCTGCCGCGATACTAGGCATTTTGAAGATGTTTTGTCACTGATTTTCTGTAACCTAAATTTGAAAAATTAAATTTCAGCTTTGGAACCAATTGTGCATCTAAATTGATTCCCAATATGGTGGTTAGCATGATGACAAGTTACTCATTAGAGATCACAAATGAGATGTCAAACATTAACATGCACTGTATCATTAAACTATGTATGGATGACATGAGAGTCGAACACAAATACTAATCCATTTAACCATGTAAGAGTTCCGTCTTCTTGAACTTCCAATAGAATTTGTGGTTTAATACCATTTAAGTCCATCAACAAATTTGGGTAAACTCCCTCTCCTTCGAGACCTTTTGCAACTTATTTTAATCTAGTCACTAAAACAGGGAAACAAAGATCATAGATTGTTTGCACAGAGTCACAGACCATCATTTTAACTGGAATCATGTTACCACTTAAGCATAGTATAAAGGGCGTTAATGAACTCCAACCTACTGAAGGCATTTGTGGTTTAATACCATTTAAGTCCATCAACAAATTTGATGCCATCATTTGTGGTTTAATACCATTTAAGTCCATCAACAAATTTGGGTAAACTCCTCTCCTTCGAGACCTTTTGCAACTTATTTTAATCTAGTCACTAAAACAAACAGGGAAACAAAGATCATAGATTGTTTGCACAGAGTCACAGACCATCATTTTAACTGGAATCATGTTACCACTTAAGCATAGTATAAAGGGCGTTAATGAACTCCAACCTACTGAAGGCATTTATCACAGATAGCTGAACCACAATTAAAAAGCTAAAGACATTATTCATCTTCCCGATTCCATCTGCAATCCAACTCTTTTACTTCTAAATCTCACACGATGAATCTATGCCTCGACAGCATAGTATTGCTGTAAAATGCAAGATAAGTAATTATAGTTATATAAAAAGATCTACGATTCTTCACATATTAACTCATGTTTGCACTGTTCCAAAAGTTCATCAAATAGTATATTCTTATCCCCACTATTTCGGCCAAGAAAATTCGAATCAGAAAACAATACTATTAAGTTGGAACCCAGTCGCTACTACAACACTTGAAAATCGACATCGATCAAACGGCAGGCCGAATAAATCACTCCATAAGGAAGTTGAACAAGTTACACTACAAACCTTTGCGGATTGAACAAAAAAATAAACAGAATAAAGCGTAAAAATCCTTTAAAAATATGAAAAATAAGGCAGGAATTGGAATTTTGCGCCGTTTAGACCGCAGAAAAGATCATAGCAGAGTAAAGTCCGAAAATCTAGCTCATTAAAGGGGAAAAAAAGAAAATCACTCACAACTCCAGTCGAGGTGTAGGTCGTGACCGTGAACTTCTGGTCCGTCAGGTAGTCCTTGTATAGAAGATCTAAAGGCAAAAAAAAAAAACAAAGAAAATTCTTTAAAACAATGATTAATCGAAATAATCATCAAATAAAAGCATAAAATTATTAGAAAAAAACAATACCTCTGGCCTTCTTGCCGATTTCGGAGTAGAGACCCGGACCCATCTTCAAGATTAAGCGCAGCGAAAAAAAAATATATAAAGACTAAAGTGACGAAAGAAGGGGAGACGGCCTGCTCTTTTTCTTGGCCAAGAGAAATGGAGAAGATTTATATAACAGAGGCGGCGTGGACCGAAAGAGGCCCCATAAAAAACCCTAATTCTCGCACTTACATTCTCGTACCTGAGATGCTTACTCGTAGAGAGATCCTAACCGTCGAAATCGTACGAAGCTTTTGTTCGAACCGCTGAGATCCATGTCCTCAGCGTACACTTTCAATTTATCGTGAGCGATAGCTTTATATTAATAGATTCGTCCCATCGTCTCGGGTGGGGCGTTGGTTGGTTGCACCACGTAGTAGCCGTCTGATCGTTGGATCTCCGTCCTTGATCACCGTCCAATCACTCTACGAATTAGCCAATGATACTCTCGTGATTGTGATCATGGCGCTGCTCCGCGGTGGTAGCCGACCCGCATGTTGTGAACCGGTGAAAGGCATCTAGAAGATGCATTCCATTTTGGGGGATTCTAAATACACTCCTCTTTGTCCCGGGACGTGCACTGGTCTTTCCAGGGGTAGCGAATGGAATGAACCTGGGTGCGTATTATCGACAAGTTGTGTTTATCATTAAAAAAAAAAAGTGAGGCCACCGTTGGACCGTGCAATAGTCAACTGGCAACGTCTGTGCAAATGGATGAAATGACAGGTTCCGATTGCTTTAAGGACTGTGCAGAGCGCGATCTAATGGTCGCGGTGCATTACACAAATTCAATGGCTTAAGATTGAGAAATATGATGGATAATGAAAAGATATTTATTCTATAGCCCATGTCATGTGCATCATAAGTATCCAAAGTTGAAGTTGCACGTATTTTTCCCACATTATCTTATAATATCATATGATGAATTAAGACTTGCGCTGGCGGTCATATTCTTCTAGATTCCGATCTTGGATGGTGCACCTACTAAGATCTAAATAATAATACTTTCTCTAATAATAAAATCAAAAATAGCCTACGTTTGACGATGTTCATCAGAGTGATCAGATTGGTCCCAAACTTGAGATCGGAGAGAGGCCTGAATTAGATCCAAGTGATGTGGATAGGTTTCATGGAAAGGATGATGAGTTCAATACATACAATTGGGTTCACCAGAAGGAAGCATCGCTGTGGAAAAGAAGGATTCCTTTCAACCGGTCTTTAACTTTTGATCCTATGCGGATGGGTGCAACCACCGGTAAGCTTCAGACCTCCGGGTCTTAAGCTAATCCACTCCCTATTTCTTGTGGGCATTCTTGTTTCTCGCCGAATGCTTGCCTCCCCATAGCCGTTGGAATTTAGAAAAATGGTTCCCTCTGCTTTATCTATAAATTCATAGAGGCCTTTGAGTTGGCCTCCAAGCTCATTGCAAAGAAGTGGAGAGTCCCCTCGAGAAGGCAAAGGTCGGTACACCCCCCTTGTTCATTCAAAAAATTCTACTCTTCGTGACAAATCTTCCACATCCACGTGATGGCTGAGTGTAATTTTCAGAAGCTAGTATATCGTATATGTTGGTGCATGACTAATATCGAGATGGATGGGTTTATAACTGAATAGAAATAAAAAATTAACCATAGAATTTTTAAAATAAATCCTACCAATGGCTGTTTAAAACTGAAGAATCAAAGCACTCAAATTGTGGACTAATAAAATCGTGTTCTTTGATTTATGATGAAGATGGAAGGTGCAACTAAGTTGGAAGAAAAGAAAAAGGAGAAGAAGGAGAAGATTACGGATCCACTCAAGCTAAGGCAGAAGCTGGAGAAGATTGATGCTAAAATTGATGCACTGAAAGCCGAAAAAGAAGAGGTGATAAGACAACTATATGAATTAGAGCAAGGTGGTGCCGAAGGAGGAGGTTCTTCCCAACCAAGCAACGAAGGAGCTCCAGCTCCATAATTGTTAGATGGAAGAAATAAAATATTTTGTCCTGGCAAATAGAGGATACTAGGCTACTGCTGCTGCAGTATTTTTTAGATTTGAATCCTCCTGCAGACTTCACGTTTTCTGTCATGCTCATTTTTTTAATGTATAATGTGTACCAAATGTTTAAATCTTTAATCAGATATGCGAGTCTTCTGTTGTTTGTTAATGATGGGAGAATGTTCGTCCATGATCTATAATTGCATTCTTTATTGACTTTGAAGCAATTCTAGACCCACACGTCAAAAGGTTATTTATTATATATACACACACGATGAGATCTATTTTTTGGCTTATATCCAAGATAAGTGCCAGTGCAATCGCTCCCAATGAATTCTAGAACTGCAATTACTAACTCTGGATTTTCATTTTTTGTTCTTCTTTATTGCCATATCCAGCAACCAGTTGGCCCCAAATTTTGACACACGAAATAAACCGACTCCAATTTATCAGGAACATATCTGACAGTCATCCCCTAAACTTTTTTCTGTAGCAATGCAATTTCAGTGTCAAATAGTTCTATCCATAAAGATGAATCTCATTGCTCAAATCCATGAAAAGGCAATGTATTACTTGATTGATTTCACCATATAACACCTACTCTCTCGATATGATCATGCGTCAGGTGTGCCTTTTTTTTCAATCCCTGTTTCCCAAGCTGCATATATTCTCACCGTCTCTCCCCGCGTTCTGACCGTCCATTTCTATTTTTCCGTGCGGCTATCAAGTACACATTAAAAATTCAAATCCTTCATTTAGCATTACTATTTATTTACATATATTTACGTTAAAAGTAAAAGTAATAAATGCATCGTACGTGATAAAGGCAAAGAATCTACAAAAGAAAGTGCAAGCAAGTTAAAATATTACGATTCATACCTCCATTTTCGTGAAAATCTTAATCTACAATATGTAACGGAAAAACTTAATTAAAATTCATCATAACATCATGCATAAGCACCAGCGCAAGGCAAAATCATTGCTCGGCCAATACCAGGAAAAAACCAGGAGGAAATCAACTAAAACCCGGCGAAATCCAAGGTTTGCTCCAATGATCGTCAAAGCTCCAAAATTATACATAGCAATGCAACACAAACAGTGAACCGAAGCACAAGAATGCGAACCAGAATAACCCAATTCCATCAATCGAACAGTTGGCTGGCGCTTGCTTTAGTCATCTTTTTTTTTGATGGTTGAAAGGAGGCTGGAAAAGCAGCCACCAGTTCTTTATTGATAAGAATAATATATACAACGAAAGTTGCAGAGGATTTGTAAAAGTAGTTAGTCATCACGCAACTAACAGGTAACCAAACACATGCCAGCGAATCTGTCCGGTCCAGCACCTGTGCTAACAGCTAAAGCGGACAGCGGAGCTGACCCAGACGCCGACTTCGGCGAAGGCGCCGCGGGAGTGACGGGAGGTAGGAGTAGGAGGACAAAGACGGGAGGGACACGTGGCGCGAACATCTCCACCATCACATTATTCAATTGCCAGGACATACGGATATTCAGCGGAAAAAAATGAAAAAACGAAGCCCGCCGATCTTAAATAATTTTCCAAGACTCGCTACGCTGTTTATGGCCGTAGGAAGGTCCAGTTTAGGGCTAATGCACCCCCAGTTTAGGGCTAATGCACCCCCGATGAATGCTTGAGACCGACTCCGAGACATTGCTTTAGGATATTTGATTTACGATCGAAATCAAAATAAGAATCGAAATCAAAATTGATTGAAATCAAAATTAAAATGATCTAATTTTTTGAAGTATTTGATTCGTGTCCGAAATCTGAATCAGAATGGTTGATTTCAATTGTTGTTATTTGATTCATTTAAAAAATCGAAATCAAAAATACTATTTTTTAAAACTAATAATTTATTTATTTTATTTATTTATTTATTTATTTATTATTATTATTATTATTATTATATAAAGAGGTAAGGAGAGATTTATTTATTTTTTTTCCTTCCATCTTCCTCCCTCTTCCCATGGCATCGTCGTGCCCAACCTCCCATCTCCGCCGGTGCGAACCGCGACTCCTCTGCTCTGCCCCCCACCCCTTCCCCCTGGCCCTCCGAGTCTTCTCCGTGCCACATCCCAGTCCTCCTCGTGCCTCCTCTGCTTCTCTGCACCCCCCCAACCTCCACCCATGGCCCGCCACTCCTCGGAGCCGCCGCCACCACCCCTCGGCCCCCTGCGCCACCTCCGCTTCTCCGTGCCTCCCCCACCCCTGCAGAAGCAACGCCTTACCCCCCCCCTCCCCTGAATCTTTGGTGATCTGCGACTCCCCCATGCTGCCCCCTTCTCCTCGGACGGCCCGTGCCTCTTCCGAGCCACCACCATCCTTCTAAACCTCCTGGTGGTCCGAGGCTCCTCCATCTTCTTTCCTCACATCCGATGCCGGTGCCTCCTCTCCGCTTTCGATCCCACCTCTCCGACGAAGCCCGATGCCGTCCTTGACTTCCTCCGCTGCCGTGCCAACTCTCCATCGCTCAGCTCCGCCGCTTCGTCCGCTGCCGCCCCTCTATTGTCATCAACGATATCCCCTCCAACCTCCTCTCTAAGCTCTTCTTCTTTTATTTCCTCCTCTAGCCACGACGCTCGCACCCCACGTCCCATGCCCAATGAGTTTTTTTTTAAAATCTCATTCTAGTGGAATGAGATTTTAACTCTATTGAAGTGAGGCCGGATTCAACTAAAGAAAAAAAATGAATCATTCTCATTCCTCTCTAGAATAAAAATCGAAATGAAATTTTTCCAAATCAAATATTTGAAATGAGAGTCATCCATTTTGATTCCCATTTCAGATCTTAATTATCCCAATCAAACATCCCCAAAATGTGATGATGATCTTGAACTATGACCATTCTTGACTTGATCCATCATTTTCATTTTTAAATTTTTATTATTCTTTATTGCCCTTCCCTCTAATTTATGTATTTGGCTTTACCAGGGGAAAAAATCATGTCTATCAGCCCCTCAACTGGCATGTTTTTCTTCTTGCACTTCTTTTTATCCCCTCCCCCTCCGATCGTGGGTGTGGCGGACAAGTCTTAGACGCCCGGAGCTCTGCTGAAACAGACCGAACCACTTGCGCTAATGACTTCCAATCTGAAATTATCCTATCCTGCGACCATCTCCACCCAGTTGCACTAACCTCTACCGGCAATATATAGAGAACGTGTCAGACTGAATACGAGGAAGGGGTGACATCATTATGCTCGCAACCCAATTGGTCGTGCAGGATACAAACATCAAAAAGGTTGCAATAACTGTTTCAGACTTTCAGAAGACTCCTATTACGTCATCTTTAGACAAGATGAGTATTCTCATCATAACAGTCATTCTACATCTGGACAATGGTTCCCATTCGATATTTTCCTATAACGAGGCTGCTTCAATTTGTCCAATCAGAACAGACCCACAGTAAAATGAATCCAACAAGCAACGGTCAGGAGGAAGTCTGCAATCACCATTACAACCTTTAAATAACATCAAAGGAATTTATTAGCTTCAGCAAAATCAACAAACAACAGCAACCAAACAAGTTCAAAACATAAGAAATTACAATAATAATAACAGTCATCTCCATCATTGCTGCCTTAACCATGCACTCATAAACAGTATCATGAAAATAGCTAGTTCAGCAAATCACGTACAACATGCTCACGAGATGCACAAAACAATAAAAAGAATATATATCACACCTTATGTTTTGTATTCTGCTTCATCTTCCAAATACCGGCACCAAATTAAAGCACTTTAGAAGAAAAGAAACAATCAACCGTTTTAAACTGCTAATCCATCCCCACGAAACTAGCCTCCATTTGGTCCTACTGCTGAGTGGTGCTAGCTTGGAGGAGGCCATCCCTTATTTGTGCAGCAATGTCCCTCACAGCCCCAGGCCCATGAGGGATGAACACAGAAGAGGCCTTTGAGGATGCTCCAATCTCTTTCATGGTGTCAAAGTACTGTGTCACCAGCACCATATCCATGACATCCTTGGCTGTGGTCCCAGGTACATTTACAGAGAAGGCAAGCACGCTGTCCCTCAGCCCATCCACAATGGCCTGGCGTTGGCGTGCTATACCAAGCCCCGCTAAGTACTTGGATTCTGCATCTCCTTCAGCACGCTTGATCTGCAGTATTTTCTCAGCTTCAGCCTTTTCATTTGCTGCCACCCTCAGCCTGGCAGCTGTTGCAACCATTGATAGTGTATAATTAAGAAAAATCCATGATAACATCTAGCAATAATAGTTTAATAAAATTGTAAATCCTTTTACACCTTCGCAGTTACAAAAGCAAAGCATCAAATATGGGCTCAAAGCATCTGGTTCCACTACAACAGTAGTTAAGATTGACAGCAAGGATCCAGAATATTTACACCATGCATATACAGATGCTAGCAGATCTTCAAATAATGCGAGTCCAAGACATCATAATTTATAGCTAATAAAAAACCACAAAATTTTCAAAAAAGGAGAAATAATTTCTGGATTAAAAAAAAAATTATCAGATAGCTGACCTCCACCCATTCAAGGCACAAAAAGAAATGTTTAGAATACAGCCATCAAAGGTAGGATAGGTCCACTGCTCATGGAATTTTCATGGTTCCATGCAGTGCAAGTCGCACATCATGAACTGAAATGCTTGATGCACGTCTGCCTGCACATCACAAGGGTATGGGTGAGGTCTCCCATTTCTCCAAGCAATATTATTGTTGCGGTGCCAGACCCCCATCATATGCTAAGACACATAAAACACATGTTCTTGTGCACATCACATGCGAATGGGCATCAATGCGCAGCACTAATACATATTAATATGATATATGCAGCTAGGGGTGAAAATGAGCCGAGCAACTTGCGAGCTGCTCGAGCTCCACTCGACTCAACTATTACTAAGCTTGAGTCAAGTTCGAGTAGCTTGAGCAGTTTTTCGAATCAAACTCAAATAGCAGAATACTCATCTCACTTGATCATATATATATATATATATATATATATATATATATATAATAACTTTATATTTTATTTATAATATATATTACTAATTTTATATTTTAAAATGTAATATTTATATTTTTAAATCTAGCCTAACTCCTAACTTTTAACTATATTTTTTTCATTATGACCAAGGCTCAAATTCGAGCTCGAGTATGGCTCGATTGATATTTGAGTTCAATCAATCTCAAGTCGAGTTTTGAGCCCGAGTAATTGAATCAAGTTGAACTCGAGCCTCTACAGCTCAACTTGATTGCACACCTATATGCACCATTGTTGCATTAGAATATCCAATGATCCAAAGAGCATTGGACCCAGCGTGTGTCCATGCATGTGACCCTTTAACTTTCCTTCATATCCATTAATCAATTCCCACGTACATGATCACGTTACAACCAAATCCATCATATGTTAGGCTGCACAAGAGGCATTCAAATCTGTCAATTCAATCCCCCTCTCAGTTGTACAACCTTATGCCTGTAGCAGATTAGCACCTATCCTGTCTCTTGCTCGCACAAGCATTTCACATATCCAAAACTAAAGACAAATAACCAATTGGGATGCTACCACAACCCCACATTCAGGATATAGCAAAACATGCTAAAGCATTGCCTTGAAAATTATTCCAAGTTCACATGATGAAATCCCATGCAAAAAAAAAAAACATAATGTGCATGCATGTGCAATTATTAACAGGCAACATAAGTGGAGTGTTCACATTTCAAAATAAAAATGGATTATGCATGCTAAAGAAAGACCAACCATGCATTGAGTCACAACGAAAAGTCACTTTCAAAAAGAAGATCACTCCAATGGGAGGGCAAAGATCATCAATTAATATCAAGACCACAAATGTTGAGAATTTTGAGCACCAAGCAATGAAATAAGCTTGCCTGCATTGATCTCGTTCATTGCCCTCTTAACATGCTCGTCAGGCTCAATATCCACAATGAGTGTTTGAACTATCTCATATCCATACATTGACATTGCCTATATCACAAAAGGTGAGGTCGTTTCACCAATTTGTCCAAGTGAAATATAATAATGAATGAACAGATTGATTACCTTTTCAAGTTCATCTTCCACAGCTTTCGCAATATCATTCTTCTGTTCGAATACATCATCTAAGTTCAGCTTTGGAACACTCGCCCTGATGACTATCAGCAAGGAAAACATTTATAAGTAATCTACTATTTGTGGATTATATTTTCATCATAGAAATTTTAATAAACTACTCTATTATGACCCATAAAATCAGTTTCATCATGGTCAAACTGTCATCTAGCCAAACATCATGACTAGTTAACAAGGAAACTAACAAAAAAAACTATAGTAGCAGTGCCTAAAGGAGTCTGCAATCAATGATAAGTATCCATTACATAACTTGCCTCAACTGTTTACACGGCAATTCAGACAGTAAAAAAAGGGAAAAATTAAAAATAAAAGATTCAATATGGATTTATCTCATTCCAAACGAATACAAAACTTTATTAAATGTGAAGTAAAAAAAAAAAAAATATGATTTATGACTTCATGAGAGATTTGTGGAAACAGATACTAGGAAACATTTTCACCAATTTGACAGAAGTTTCTCAGGAAACCAAATTGTGAAACCAGAGCAAAGCAGGTTTTAGAAATGCATAATTCACATTCTCAAGAAAACTAGCATGCCATATCCCCTTCAATCTCATACTTCTTCTATATGTATGGCTTATCATGTTATAGATATTTGGATTTACATCAACTTTTTGATTGGACTCCATAAGCTTATGCACTTTTCAATAACAGATGTTCCACTTTAACAAAAACTAGATAAAATTAGATTGAAACAGTAAGGAAAGAGATTTTTAACCAACTTTATTTTTATTCCATTATCATATGACAAAGGTGGATGGAACTGGCTGGCTGTGAGAGAGAGAGAGCAAAACCAAAAAAAAAAAAAACAAGTATGTGGGACTGATCGGCTGGAACGAAGCAACATCCAGCTAACTTGAATCCACAGTAGAGTTAGCAGACTTCATAAATCAAAATGCCAAGGTCCTATAATTAAGAGAAAAGCATAACTTCTCATTCTGAATGAAATCAGAAGTTCAGATTTTGGGATTATAGTAGTACAAGATAGGTTTCATGTATGAGTGCTTTCTGCATGCATATGAGTGCATTCACATGTAAGGTCTATGTTGCCTCAGATAATTCCTAGTTATTGGATAAAAGATTAAGGTGGATGGGGTCTATGGGATCTATACATCCAAAATAAATAGTAATCATGACTATCAACATAGGGCACATTGTCATACACTGTCTAGTATCCAGATGTAAGTAAATGCATGGATAAGCAAAATCATCTAAAGAGATAAATGTTTCTATGATTGCTAACCATAATTAAAGAAGATAATTTGGACATATAAAGGAAAGAAAAAATCAAGCATAGTTTACTTCCTAGCCTATGCACGAGATATTAACTACAAAAAGATACAAAAAAAATAAAAAACAACAAGAGGAATGAGACAGCATTCAATATTGTAAAAAAAAAAGTTTGCTGCAATAAAAGTTTAAGTACTGCGATCATACCATCAAAAACATAGGATTGAATCTGTTCCCTTGTGTTGCTAAGTCTATAGAAAGCATCAGATGCCTTATCAGCAAGAGCACGGTATTGTATAGATGCAACAACAGTAACAAACACATTATCCTGAAACACCAAGAACATACACATAAGACAATAAATTCAATAGACCCATTATACTTACTGCATCTGCAATACTAATGGAACCAAAAAGATGACCAGGATACAGGAATAACAAACTAATATGACAAGAAAATTTTTTAAAAAAAGTAATGTGAAATCCGATCAGCAGCTATTTGTTTAATAGAGTACAATTCATGCTTCGAATCTAATTTAATTCCAGCAAGACATTTAATCTGTATTTAGCATCCTCTTGTCTTCAAACTTCAATTTTGAAAAAAACTATCCATTAAAAGTGGAAATATTAAGTATAAACCACTCATAGTCTCCATTTAAAGTTGGCCTTTTTTTGAGAAAAAATGGTTGTCCTTTAAGTAGAATACAGGTTACAGGCATATAAAATAAAGTTACAGGTAGGACTTGGATTTTGACACACATGATCCAAAGTCATCAAAGACTAAAGGTGCACCAAGGTGACAAGGTCTATAAGAGCCAAGGTGCAAGGCACAAAGCTAGGCATGCACCTTGATGAAGTGAGGCTATATATATAAATAATAATCAATGCACAATATTAAACACATTACCAATGAATCATCAATTTATCAACACCTGTAAAAATGTAAAATGCATCAGACTTCAGATTTACAAACACATAAACAACATGGCATGTCAAATATTACATACTCAAATATAATGTCTAGTAACCAACTAAAACATAATATTTACCATCAAATAAGAAGTACAACAACATCAAATTACCAACAAGTAACCATTGAGCACTTGCTTGGATGGTATTACCTCTTGTCCCTTGAGCAAGAGGTCAGCGGTTCAATCCAAGTGGCATCAACCCTGGTTTTGGCCTCCGATATTTAAAAAAAACAAAAAAGGTGGGGTCCACAAGCTCTAGCTCGATCTACTCGAGGGCCTGAGCTGTGGCCTAGATGGATAAGGTGGGCACAAGGTAGAAAATCCCCACCAGGGATGGCTAGGGCTTCCCGGTCATTAGAAAAAGGTAAAAAAGTGAGCAAACATTGATTATCTAACTCAAAAGTTAAAGAAGAAGAGGAAGAAGCAGTATCATTGTACTAAAATAGACAACATGCTTCTTTGGCCTCCAGAAACATGGGACAAGATAGTCACAATCACAGACAGCAAAGCATGATAAAAAAGGCTCACCCTTTTTTTTCATCCTAGACTTCACCACGAGGCACACAAACAGCATGCCATTTTAGCACCTAACAAAACTCACCTCAACTTGCAGTAGGCAGGGCACCAAGGTAGTGCCTTGGTGTGCCTTGCATCTTAGGCATGCCTCTGATAACACTGATCTGATTATCAAACATAGAACAGACTCTATAATACTAAACAAAATATCAAAGCTTTGCCAGGCATTGATGCAAAAAATATTTTAATTTGACTACATTTCTTTCCAGAACATAATGCAACTATACTGATCACCGTGATGACACTATTGATGATGATGATCTATAAGAACGCATGTGTGTATTTTTTTAATACAAAAAGATGGCAGCTATGAAACACACCTTTGTCTTTGTTTCACAACGAACATCAAGTTGCTGCACACGCAATGAGAGATAGCCAGCAATCTGCTGCCCTAGACACCATGGCAAGAAGTGGCATCCGGGATCAAGCACATCAGTGAACCTACCAAAAGTTTCTTTGATAGCTACAGTTGACTGCTCAACTTGTAAGCAACATAAAGCCTGCCCCATTTCTTAACTGCATAACAGTAAAAAAGAAAGGACAAAAACTGATTAAGACATAACCACACTACCAAACCTAGTTCATGTAAATGGAGACAGCAAAGGAAGCTTGTTGCCAATTATTCCTATTAAGACTACATCAACAGTCACTGCAAGCTTCTTTCTTGTTCAAATTTAAAAGCAGGTATGCTCAATCAATATAATGATAACTTGAGAGCCACCAAACATGATAGCCTGTTTACAAATTGCACATATATTTTCTAGCAGGTGCAATCTATCTAATAAGCATTGATGCATATATAACATTACTTAACTCTTAGAACAAGCAGATATTTTAAATCATAAAGCATTATGTTATTGAGAACTTAGCACTTGTGGTTCAAATTTCTAGGAATCTACATATTCTATAATGACACAGTTTGTTTGTAATAGTAGGATAGCACAGCAAAATAAAGATCATATAATAGAGTGACACAACTGGTTGCAATTGATACTCATATACCAAAATCCTCGAATTAGTTTGGTGAAGCCATGCTCCTATGGTAGTGAAAAGAAAAATAGATATCACTTGCAGCCATATTTCACAGAGGTTATCTACTAGATACAAGATGTTCATCTCCACATCATAAAAACCAATATCCTTCATCCACCACTCAATATAGTGTGAAGGAAAAAGATACATATAATCCATGTGAAGTTTTAAAAACCAATATATGCCAGCCTATAAATGTTAGATTAGAAAATAATTTAACAGTATTGTTGATAATCAAGGTTACACATTCATATTAAGAAACTAGCAACAGCTAAACAGGAAATCTAATTCACTAAAAGAGAGACAGGCAGAGAGAGAGAGAGAGAGACTGTTTTATAAATACAGAAATCATTGTTTTATGATCATCAAATACCTCAACCACCAATATCTTTTCATTTAAGAAACTCAAAGGCTGTTTTTGGCTCGGGAAATAGGAATACTCATTCTTTTTGGAATTATTCTCCAAGTAACTCGTGTTTGGCTAAAATTTCTGAGGTGTGTTTTGTCCACGAAGATGGGGCAGCAGGAATATTCCACGAATAGAGTTATTCCAGCCTCCCCTTGCAATAGCCATTCCAGGAATATAAAGCTTTATCGGAATAAATATACCACTTGCAATCCTGCTTTTTCGCAGACCAAACGCAACACAAAGTCCCTTTGCACAGCACAGCAGGTTTTAAGTCATAAGCCTCTAGACAAAACAGCATCACAAGCAACTGATTTGGAGAACAGTTATGAATATCAAAACATCCCTCTGGAATCAGAATATTATCTTCAAAACACCTGCAAGAATGCAATCTTGGAACAGGGTATTATAGATAACGTGTGTGAATAACAAAATGGTAAAGACACAACGATTAATCCAGCAATCCTCGAAAAGTCAACAAGCAGCCCGCCAATCAGCAAGCCACTATTCTATACCTGGTGCTATGAACGTACTAATCTTTATCTCTTAAGACCTGGACCAGTAAAGTATGTATGTATGTATGTATGTATGTATGCATGCAGCCCGCCAATCAGCAAGCCACTATACTATACCTGGTGCTATGAATGTACTAATCTTTATCTCTTAAGACCTGGACCAGTAAAACATGTATGTATGTATGTATGTATGAATATATAAATATTCATCCCAGCAACATTATTTCTTGATTTAATTCCAACCGAATAAATATGCTAACTGCTTCGGGAGAATTTTCAACTCCCAGGACCTAATACGGGCAAGGCTACATTAATTGTTTGGTCGGTAGAACATGGGATAAGCATTATCCTAATACCTAGAACAATTATCCACTCATTTCTTCTTTTGCTGAACGTTTTCCAGCCATTCTAAAAGGATAAACCAAAATCAAGCCAAGAATTGCAGAAAGTTCGTGGAAATTTTGGGAAATTCTCTCCGGGTAAAAGAAACAAGAAAGATCAAGAAATCACATCACCAACCAGCAATCAGGACCGATTCATTTCCTTACCTATCAAGTCAACGAGACCTTTCTCTAAACCCTAATCTCCGATTTTCCAATTAAATAGACAACCCCAGAAAGTAAAGCCCTCCAGATGCAAAGCAATCAGAGTCCCCACGCATCAAATTCTCGCCAGGAGAACACAAGGAACAACAAGAATCGACGAAAACGATGCAAGAATTCTAAACATCCGCAAAAAAACAGAACAGAAACCAAGAAAGATTCGCTTTACCTCGGGAGCCGGACGCGAAGAAGAATCCTGGTGGAGCCGAAGAGAAAGAGAGCGAGGCGTGGTTTTATCGAGTCGTCGTCGTCGTCTAAGGAGATCATCACCAGAGGAGCAACGGTACTGATGGTTTGGCAAATGCTTTGGACCCCCCGTTTTTCATTTTTGGTAAAACGCTCCTCCGGTTTAGTCGCCCTTGGTTTTGGAAAATTATTTCCTGCATTACCCTACGTGGCCATCCACAGTAAGCATAACAGCCGCTTAAAGAGAAATTATCGCCTGGTCCACGTCCAGATAGACCACTCAAATCCATAACACGCGTAATCTTTATATTCAATTACATGTTAGCCACGCGGTGTACGTACTTTGAGATGTGTGCTGATCTACCTAGATGTGGTCCGGACAATAATCCCTCTACTTAAAAATAATGCATGAGAAAAATTATTGATTAGAATAATTATATTATATATATCTTATATCATCTAATAATAAATTAATATATCATTTAAAAAAATTAATTTTTTTTAAAATAATAATTACTGATCAGAATAGTTAATACTATATATATCATGCATCATTTAATAACAAGTTAGCATATCATTCAAGAACGTTAATTTTTTTTTCTTAAAAATAATAAAAATCATCAATGGACAATCATAATTAACAGTAAAATTATTTTTTATTTAAAATTTTCAATCAAATTTGGATAACAGTGTACTTTTTTTCAACAATTGATGATATACTGGCTTGTTATTAGATGGTGTAAAATACATATGATAGAACCATTCTAACCAATAATTAAATGAGCTTTTGAGACCCATAGAAATAACTAATTATGATTGGTTGTATAACAGATGTTATAGTGTAATGTAGCGAATGATTTCTCCTCTGCTTTAGTAGAAAAGTTGTGCAGTTTAAAAGAGGGACATGGTACATTCATATTAAAAAAAACTTATACTTTTTCTATTTAGATCATTAGATAAATTCAAGCATCATAACTATCCAACTTAAAAAGAGTTATTCGTTTGATTAGATTTATCAGCTCACGGTAGACCCAAATAACCTCATAGATGGATATGCACCAACATAAAGGAAAATGAAAGATGAAAATAAAATGAAGCAATATGAGCATATTGGTGCTTGTCCCTTGTGGGGGTGCAGTGGATATGATCCAACCAATAATTTTTTCCAACTCAAAACAGCAGAGGTGTAAAAGGACAAACATGAAGACTAGCTCAAGATTAAAGCTTGTGGTGGGTTGGGACTGTCGTGCCAGTCCAAACATGCCGGCCAGGGTTGGAAGAGACCCTCCCTGGCGCGGACATTACAAATAGAGAAATGTACCATGAGGCATGGACCTTCTTGTACATCAAACAACGGTTCTGATGGCCTTGTTGACCCAACTAGCAAAATTCCACAAACATCAATCTAAACAACCACTTTGGGTCGTGTTCTCCGAATAACCACTCAGCATGGTCCTTCTTTTTGTATATCTTGTTCCACAAATGAGACCAATGATCGTTCTATGACAGCCTGTGCTACTTACTAACTTCCAAGCAGATACAAAGAACTTAATGTTGAAACTTGATATGATTTTCTTAGGCCCGTCCAAATAAAACAGAATACTTGAGCAGCAAGACAAGCACTACCTGGCCTAGTTTAGCTCAAAAATTAAGGTTGACCTCAGCTCAACATCAACCGGCAATTCCTAGGCTCCTTCAATTTGAGGTTAGAATCTCTTATCCAAGGGTTCATTACTTTATCCATCCTCGGCACAACATATAAACTAGATGGCCTCACAATCTACCATGAAACCCAGCAACTACTGTGTAACGCTTGAAGCCTTCAAATGTAATCTATGCTTCTCCTTTCTAAAGCCTTCAACTTGCCTTTCACTTGCTTCAGAATCATGCGTCTTGCAGCGCATTCAAACTCTTTCATGCAGTGGATGCTTCACGCCATCTGCCATTTTGGCTATAACAAAAAGAAAGCTGCCGTTTTAATATTGCAGAAGAGATTGTATCCTTCAATAAATAGTTTTTGATGCAAGAAAAAGGAAATCTGCAAGGACGAGTTGGCGACCTCCTCGTTGATCACTATGCTTCCAAATGAGATTTGATATCTACTGTAGCTTCACAGGCTAGTGGCCAGCTAGTCTGCTCACCGTGCACCCTTGCTCAATGCTTGAGATTGACATGGAGATCCTGAGCAGACGCCGCAGGTTGTTTGCATCTTTTCAGGTACCATCCCTTGCACAAAAATAAAATATCTGAAGTGGGCTTGCAGATTCCACGGACCGCCCAGCCCGATCCATTTTTTTTATTTATTTTATTTTATTTTTTATAAGACCCATTCTGATCTTTTATCAGCCGCTCAGCAGCAAGTACCTCTAAACAAAGATCATATAAGACAGGCATTAGGAAAAAAAAAAAAGACTTTATAATTTTTTATAATTTTTTAATATTAATTTTTAAAATAAATTTAAAAATCAAAATTTTTTTTGTATTGTGGGTCTCATGATTAAAAAAATAATATCTTTTTTCTTTCTTATTTTTAACACATATTTTTTCTCAATATATACTACATAGCTATATAATACATACTAAACAAATTAACATCAAACAAATCAATACATACCTCCAAATAAATTGATATATAATTTTCAAAATATAAAATTCATCAATACACAATATATGATCAGATGATACACATTTAATAAATTAGTCATCTAGTAATTCAATACGCACTTTCAAACAAAATAATATATAATTTTTAAAATATTATATTCATTTTACATACTATAAATTCTAACGATACATATCAATTTTCTGGCACATACTATAAGATTTTTTTATATATATTTGATTGTGATCCAATACATATCTTTAAATAAAAAGCATATCTCAAAAAAATGTATATTAATTTATTCAAAGATGTATATTAAATTATTACTAGATGTGTATAAAAGAGATTTGCAGTATATATCAAAATATTGATAAAGATATATCATCGTACCATTTAGTGTATATTAGTAAATATAATATTTTGAAAACTATATATCAATTTACTTGAAAGTATGTATTATGTTACTAATTGACTAAAATATTAAGTATATACCATTTAATCATGTACTATATATTAGTAAACCTCATATTACAAAAATTATATATCAATTTATCTAAAATATGTATTAGATCATTATTAAAAATGTATCAAAAAATTTATAATATATATTAAAAAATTAATAAATATATATCACCATATCTTCTGATGTATATCAATGAACAAAATATTCTAAAAATTATATAATAATTTATTTGAAGATATGTATTGCATTATAAGATGATTAATTTATTAAATATATATCATTTAATTATATATAATATATTAACAAACTCTATATTTCAAAACTGCGTATCTATTTTTTTTAAAGTATATATTGACTTACTTGATAATTAATTTATTTAATATATATAATTTAATCATATAATATATATTAATAAAAAAAAATATTATTAAAAAATATTATTTTTTATTTTTAATTATGAGATTAACTCCCCAGCAGTAGAATGTACCGTTGATTTTTAAATTTTTTTTTAAAAATTGATATTAAAAAAAACATGACAAAATAAAACATCCGTCCCATTTGATATTCTATAGCGCCCACCCCAATATGATTTCTGCCCAGCAGTTCTAACAATAGAAAAGCCAACACCTGCACATGCTATGCTATTTATTTCGCTGCCAACCTGAGCACACAATTAGGATGTTATCATATTTTTCCATCATCGTGCTTATGATCTAATTGGTTTTAGCATCCGTAGAATATAAACTATTGCTCTATCACTTCAAGCTTGATATAAATTACAAGCAACGCTTTTCTTTGAAAAAGAAAAAACGAAAAGAGGAAAGCAAGAGAAGTTTTTCCCATGTTTTCCCCATGATTCTCCAATCAGAATCATTCACGAACTGTTCAAGCTTCAAGAAGAGACCTGATGACCCCATAAAACCTCCTTCGTGTCAATTGGCTATACCGAGCAACTGACAATTACTACAACAGGAGAAAAGACAATGGAAGCATCAAACTATAAATATTCTTCACAGTTACTCTTTTTTTTTTGGTAACTCATAACCAGCAAAGGTTGACACCAATCCCTCACACCTCCATCAACCTTTATCCAAGGAGTCCATCAGCCTTGATCACCAGATATGCAACAAATTTAAACACCACAGTCCAGCATACTTTCACCATTCAATATTTGTACTTTCTCGAAATAGGTTACCGAAAGCGATGTGCTCATGGTTGTTTGCCATTGGGCTTTGGAGATTGGCGGTATGGAGAAGGAAGTGAACCATTAGAGAGGCTCCTCCCAGGCTGGCTCCTCACAGGCTGCTGTCCATTCCTTGGAAAGGATGCCTGTAATTTTAAAACATGCCTTGCATTCTGATTGTTGGTGTTTGCTGCACCTGCTTGCATTGACTGAAAAAAATACGAGGAGCTCGCCATGTCTTTAAGGTTGATCAATGGTTTGAGGACTTTCACTACTTCACTCATTAAAGGCCTGATTTTCGGATCACGACTGAGGCACGCATGTGCCAGCTGGGCAGCTTTTTGAGCACCTTTGACTGAGAAGTTGCCATCCAGGCGAGGATCTATAAGTCTGAAGAAGCGTCGTCTTTCTCCTAGCTGGGGGCGTGCCCACTCCACCAGGTTGTGCTCACCATTTGGTCGGTTCCTGTCCATGGACCTCCGCCCTGTCATCATTTCGAGCAGCACCACCCCAAAACTGTAGACATCACTCTTTGATGTCAGATGTCCTGAAAAAATAATGTCAGACGTGTAAGTTGACAAAATCAGAAAGCAAACTGCAAAATGATAAACAATAGAACAACAGGATCAGTGGTGAGCTTCCGGAGCGCCATAACCATTAGTAAGAGCAAACTGCAAACACACAATATGTCCATCTACCAACATGTGACAGAACATAGGAGACATGACAAATTACAGCTGTTCCCAGTCCCCACGTAGAAAAGACCCTGAGAACTAATTCATGTAGCATCATATTGAAATCAAATTAGAGATGCAGGCATACCTTACTATTTTTCCCCATTTTCTGAGACCTATAAAGATTTTCTTGGCAGTGTCCCTTTTAATACCTCATAAAGCTTTTGAAATGTCGAACCCGTGATAATGCTTATGTCATCTTTTCAAGAAGAACCATCTACAGCACCTCAAAATTTGAGATCACACTCATCGATCCGATCAATGGTGGTGGTCTCCACCAAATCATTCCACTCAAAATATTATTTTATCACAATTACAAACATGGAACTGACTCCTCTTTAAGAGCCACTCAATCTTATGAAGGTACAAAGATACAACTTAATCAAGTTTCCAAGCACCATCTACCTCATAGTCTGCAGCAACTCTACTCCAATACCAATGCCTTACCAACTACTATTGCCACATCCAAGCTATGAAAGGCAAGTCAGTATTTTCCTTTCATTATTAATATTTCACCTGCAAAAACGATTTTGACCTATATATTTTGAATTTGTCATGTGAAATCTAATAAAACCATCAGCACATTACTAATGAAAGTTGCTGGAATTTTTCAGTTTAATAAAACCACAAGAAGCATCTTGAATACATAGAAATAGGGAGATCCAGGAAAGTGGAATGCAAGTGAAAGTCTAACAAAGTCTGATGACTGAAAAATATATTATCCCTTTCACATAGCAAATTTCTCTCCAGAACAACTATCATGTCCCAAATAGAAAACAGAAACCATGTCCCCAACAAGATACAGGGACAGACGTGGATTGGTTAAGCAATTCATCATGTAAGTTACAAGTTTGCCCACTAACATTACTGCTTAAATTTTCATAAAGTTCAACTGAAGTCGTGATGTTGCTTTCAAGTAACATAAGACAAATGGATATTCAAACGTTGTTCCTCTGGATTTTACAAAAGATGACATACTGCCCAACATAATTATGGGAGATAGGCATACATAAAATCTAACATGCTGATGTATGCATCAACATGAATGAATAATTCAGTCTGCTATTTTCTGATATTCTACGAAGAATTGAATCTTATGGTAGATTTACTTTTGGTACATTAATGAATCATGATGGTGATCAATGTGGAATGCACTTGGTAAATTAAATGAATCTTGCATCAAATCCACTTTTTTTGGTACATTAAATGAATCATGGAGGCAATCAATGTGGAATGCACATGGTACATTAGATGGCATCAACATGAATGATCAGGTTGTCTGCTATTTGCTGATATCCTATGAAGAATTGAATCAATCTTATGGTAGATTTACCCCTTTTTCCCCCCTTACAGTACATTAAATGAATCATGTAGGCAATCAATGTGACACGCACTTGGTGTGCAAAGAAAATTATGCTTTTACCAAAGCATGAGACCAGAAAGCACACAGAATCAGAAGACTCAAGAAAACCTAAAAAATAATACAGGCAAGGCCAAATCAAGCATAATAAAATATGTCATAGCACTGTACATCTATCACCCTGCTCTGATCTTTTCCATCCATCAAAGGTACAACATAAGAAAAAAAAAAAGAACAAACAACATCAAGTTCAGAGTTATATTAACAAATGCCAGTAACAATTAAATGATTCACCTGTCATTACATATTCTGGAGCTGCATATCCATATGTTCCCATCACTCGTGTTGACACATGAGTTTTATCCCCCTCAGGAGCATCCTTAGCAAGCCCAAAGTCTGACAGCTTTGCATTATAATCCTGGAAGGGCACATTTTCAGAAATAGTCATATAAATAGATTACATGAGACACATATGAATTTGGTACACACCGCATCCAATAGAATGTTGGATGTTTTGAAATCACGATATATCACTGGTCTTTCTGCTTCCTCATGGAGAAAAGCAAGGCCCCTTGCAGCACCCAGAGCAATCTTCATTCTTATGGGCCATGGCAGAGGCAGGGACCCTGTTGCACAAAGCACAGTTGATAGCAGAGATTAGATATGGACAAAAGGCAATAGTTCACTTATCATTTCAACTGCGACAACCAGAAAAAAAAGGATATAATCCTAGCACTGATAGTGCAAATAAAGGCCATCGTAGAGTTCCATAAGCCTGACCGAGCAGTAAATGATAATTGAAGTGAGTGATAAATTCATGGCATAAACAATGGTTTACTATTAATTATTAACAAGACAGAAAAGGGATAAAGCCTTAAAGGTGCTTTGTTGGAGATGTCAGATGGTAGAACTCAACTTGCTATCTATTGTGATGAGCACAGCCAGATATTAAAGAAAGAGAGGAGTGCAGTTTTATTTGTTGGGGGGGGGGGGGGGGGGCGGTGGCGGGGTGGACCACTCTCTGTGGTCCATTATAACAAACTTGCAGCTTCACAACAAAGAATGAGAAGTGAACATATGACAGAACCTAATAATAATGTTCATGAAGACGAATAGTCAATTGTTTCAAAGGGTAGCAAGATGGTATCCATCTAACGAGGAATGTCATTTTATCTGGTTAAAATGAAGAAAACGGGTGCAAAGCAGGCAATGCAGAAGAATTTAAATAGATTTGCAATCATCTCTGTGCCTGTGTTATTCTATTGACAAAGAAATGAGTTTGGCACTATATCATAATGGAATTTTTAGTTCTCTTTTAGGTACCACATCAAAATCCTAAATACTGGACTTAGCAAACTGCTGATGCTGAGTGAAATAAACATAAAACATCTGAATACTAGAGACTCCATATTAGCATCAAGTTTGCAATCATGCATATACATGCTATAATCATATTTATTTCTGGTCAAGCCATGACATTAAAAGTTGATAACTATATTACACCAGTAAGTAAATAAGTTTAGCTGGTTCCAATATCATAAACCAGCACCAGTGATCTTAAACAAACTACATAAATATAACCAGTAAACCTTGATAGAGTACCACTAAAAGCAACCAAAGCATGCTTTAACCCTAATGTACAATTTCTATTGCACAGCATTAAGGAAAAGAATATAGCATTTCTTCAGGGAAACACAGAAGGAATTGAGGATGAAAAAATAATACAGCAATTGAACTCCGAAGTCTTGTAGATAGGCAAGTTAGCCTATTTTGAATTTTCTGGCATTGCTTTTCACTGGTAACTAATAAGGTATATACTAGAAACAATATCAAACAGAGTGAAATCAAGCAGTTACATACTTCTGAAAAGATGATTTTCAAGACTTCCTCGAGGCATAAACTCATACACCAGCAATCTTTGATCATCTTCAATACAGTAACCAATCAACCTCACTAAATTTGGATGTTGAAGGTCACCAAGATAATTAACTTCTGCCTGCAAACACATTGAAAACATACACGGTGAATGAGAACTTTGAAAGGGATATATACCTGTTATTCATTATTGAAGAAGTCAAGATTGAAAAGTCAGAAGATATCATACCAGCCACTCTTTATGCCCTTGAAGTCCATCATGGTTGAGTGTTTTGACAGCAACAGTTAGCCCTGTACCAGGTTTCACAGGAGCAGTACCATTCTCCTCGATCCATCCTTTGAAGACACAACCAAAGCCCCCCTCTCCCAGAAGGCTCTCCGGCCTAAAGTTTCTTGTGGCAGACTTAAGCTCATGGAAAGTGAACTTCCGCAACTGAGATGCAACTTTTAATTCCTCACCTCCTTTAGTAGATGAGTTACTTTCAGCAGTACTTGTGGTTGTGGAACCAGAGACTACTGGTGCAACTGGTTGGTCCCTGCTGCCATCATTTGTGTATTTACTTTCTGCTGGTCCATGCACAATAGCAGCAATTAACCGGCTGTTAGAAGACACTGAAAAGCTATAGCAAAAATAACCTCCCAACTTGACAGAACTCAGACAAGGTAAGCATGCATGTCAATGAAAATATTGAAGAAAAAGCTACTTGCGGCTAAGAGATGAGTTAATCAAGCTGGATGACTAATACAACAAAAGACCTTCACATTTGGTGTAGTTGCCAGCTGGAGTATCAAAGCATCCAACTCTTCAACCTCCATCACACAAAACAGTTTGATACAGCTGTTATTTGGACATAATACCTAACATGTGGACATGTTTAAATTAATAGCTCTTTCCTTTTAAAGAAGCGAAGAAAGAAATTTTTTTTTTCTTCTTTTGATGCCAGGGGAGGGGTCGGGGGGGCGCGGGCCAGGCTGCACATATTAAATACAGAGGGAATTGAACACAGAACAATTGAAAGGAAACAGGGACCTATTTACCTTTGAGTTCTGATGCTCAATTTCTCTTGACTCATGGTTTCACAGTGTAGTTTAAATGTCCAATTTTTTAAGGAAGGGAAAAAAAAAAAAAAAGCACAGCCTCTATGCTACGAGAAATCATTCTAAATTTTATTTGTTGATAGAAAATGATCCATCAGAAATATGCTCGCCATCAAGATCCTCCTAGAGACATGCTTATAGAAGATAAGCATTTCCAAAGAGCAAGGTTTTATAAAAGACATGCTTAATGGTACTGGTTGGCAACTGATGAATCAAAATTGAGTTTACCCCCTAATACTTTTAAATAAACAATTGTATAATAAAAAAAAGGTAAATACAGAAACTGGAATACTTCTTACAAGGGTTTTTAATATCAATCGGATGCATGGTCATTTTAAACTATGAATTTAATAAAATACTAAAATCATTTTGTACAAGTAATGATTATTCTAAAACAGGGCTATACATAGTTCCACCCAGAAGTTGCCTTTCAAGGTCTACTTGGGCGATCTACCACAAAGCCCCTTCAACCTACAATTCCCAATCAATGCTAAGCCAGAAAAACAGCAAACAAGAAAGAACTAGGCATGAACTCGACAATCTCTAGAGAACATCAAAAAGGTGCATCAGGAGATTGAAGCTCAACTACACAATCACAACAAGTATATGATGATTAGCACAGTAAGCATCGAGTGAAGTGCAACTTCCAAGATGGGGAGCTCGCCAAGCATCACCTAGGGAAAGAGGGATTAAAGGGCAAAAAAAACAAGCCAAAAGCAATCCAATACTGTCCCTTCAAAATTCAGAAGAAGATTGGTGAAAATGCCTTCTAGCTTGACTTGCTACCTTGCATGGAGATTTACTTAGTTACCAATGTTGAGAACCTAAAACTATTCGAGCCTTCCATGTGGATGAAGACCAAAATCAGGAACCAGTGCTACCATCCTTGAACGACCTACAGATAGAGCAGGAAAAGCCTCTTTCCAAGGAATGCACTGTTGAGAGGAAGGTCACAGAAACTATGTGGTTGAAGGATTGAGTCTTTGGGATTGACCGAAACAGCCAACTTCCTTCCAAGGCCTATTAGTTTAGTCATATGATTGGAGAAGCAAGAGTTTCCCATCTCCAATTCTAATTTAGTAGGAATTAATCTCCCCAAAAGGGTGGGGGGGTGGGGTTGGCCTTGATCCAAGAGGATCGGTAATCCTACTATAGATCATGCTAGCCATGTCAGGTAGGTCTGAATAGAATCCAAGAGCAAGATCCACCACATCGGAAGCCAAATTGCACATCAAACTACTGAATGCCATAACTTCTGCATACGATGTTGGATTGAGATGTTCTTTTTAAAAAAATTTGATAACTTTTCAAGATTTATAATGCTACATCTACCCTTAAAAGGTTCAACACACACAGCAATCAAGGCAATATGATAATGTTTGAGCCCCCAAACACGCTGATCAAAGTAAAAAAATCTTCTTTTACGAAAGAATTTGACCAAGTAAAACTCACAATTTAGACATAAATGAGCAACAAGATCGAAGACAAAGTTGATACAAAAGTCGAGACTAGCTCTAGGAAAATTTTAGCTTTCCATAATTTTTTTCATCAATCATGGCTATTGTAGGAAGACTATGATTTCTTCCAACTAGAAGAGCAATCCTATCCTAATTTTGTAAGGGTGGCCTCACTGGTATAAATAGTGAGATTGTTATCAATTTTACTTTCATTAAAGACCTAAATCCCTGCATCCAAAATCCCTTATTTTTTGTTTTTCTTTTGAGATTCACCAGGTTGAAGGAATTTCTTCCCTCTCCCTATTCAGATCATAACCTAAGTTAACCTGCTAGTAGAAACTTTCAAGCTTAAATTCATTTAAATTATCAAAGACAACTTATTCCATACCATAAATAGAATAGCACGCTTGACACCAACATGAAGGCAATGCAATCATGTCTTAGCATTATTTGCAGAGGGATAAGGCATCGTTATGACTCATGACAACACCTTCCCAACACCACACCGAACTATTTAGTTCCCATAATCAGCTGCCAGCTCCTCTCCAAAATGCTTAATTTCCCCCAACTCTTCAGTTCATCCCCTTCTAAGTTGTCAATTTTCAGTTAACCATCAACCAAGGCAACTCTCATTACTGATCTCCATTTATAATACATTTCAAAACCTCGAACAGAGCAAGAAGTAGACCAGCACAAAAACAACGTGGCATCATAAAATATGTTTTGCCTTCATTCCACCAAACATGTGGCTAGAATGACTAAAATTTAGAGATACCAAGTCGCCCAAGTTTTGGAGTCAACAAGAATTTCACATATCAAGTTCAATTAATAACCAAAAGACAACTAATCTAAGAATCAAAAAAGTAGCAAGCCCGCGTCTGAGGATAAAAAGTAAGGATCTTTCCAAATTGTTCGCATATAATCATAGCATTCATGATCAATAACCATGAAACGACAAACACGGAATCTAAAAATAGTAAAGAAGCAGAAATACTCACAAACTAGCAAGCATAACAAGACACTACAACTATCGAGCAAGGTCAAATTGAAGAGAGAAAATGTGGGCGAACGAGCAGCTTACCGCAATGAGTGCTGGCATTACTGATGGATGTATCCACTTTGGATCTTGACGAGATGCAACTCCACATCAATCTGCGCTTAATCCAACATCCAGTCTCCTCCTCCCTTGCCTTGCTCTTCTTATTCTTACTCCCCTTCTCCTTCCCTTTCCCAACGCTGCCCCATCCCTCCGATTTAAACTCCTCGGGACCCAACCCCATCCCTCAAAATCTCATCCCAGTTCGAAATCAAAGATCCCAGCTAGGAAAGCCGAACCCCCTCTCTCCCAGAAAGATTCCTTATACCGAAATCGGCCCTAATAACTCCTCTCCTCCAGAAACCTCTCAACAAATCTGCACCAAAACGGCAACAGGAAACTAAGATCCCACTAATCCAGAGCTCGAAACCCTAAACGAAAAAGAGAGAATCGAACGAGGTGGAACGACACCGAGATCAAAGACCGACCACGGAGCTCGAGATTTCTCCTCGGAACCTCCGAACCCGGGAGGGCTTCCTCGCCCGGGGAACTTCGGAACTCGCTTGGAGACGGAGGTGGTCGTGTGGTGCAGAACCGGACTCAGTCTCCTGTCCGAAGAGCTGCCCAGGTTGGGGCTCAGGCGAGGTAAGCAGGAGGAAGGCAGCTGCCCGACGTAACGGCGCCAGCGAGCATTTGACGGTGGGAGAACCAGAGACCGATGGCTCCGAGGAAGAGAGAAGGGGTAGAGAAGCAGTGCGTGGGAACCGGGGGGTGGGGGGAGAGAGAGAGAGAGAGAGAGGAGAAAAGGGGCGGGCAGGACGGGCAGAATATGAGGGACGAGATGAGGGTGCGGAAAATGCGGGCAGGACGGGCAGGAGGTAGGAATTTAGCAAAGAACGAGAGAGTTAGGATGCTGCTGAGGATGTTTTTGTACAGACGGCTGCTTAAATTTTTATATGTCCGTAGACGCTCTACCGTCGGCATTGCCACCTAGGAACATCTGGTCCGTTGGCGTATTCACATGTCACGATTGATGTGCATCAATTTTTTACCCACTCCACTTAATGCTCGTCTTTGCGGAATGGTAGCATCCGTTATGTTTACCCTGCGTGCGAGAGAAAGGGGTCCGACCGAAGTTAATGTTTACCCTTCAAGGTTTTTATTATGGTAACGGTTACCTTTACAAAGTACTAGATATATGCAACCGGTAACATCGGTTACTGCAATATTCCAAAACATTCAGATAAAGCTAAAAAAGCTTTGCATAATATGGTGCCACTACAGTTGGCCAGATAAGTAGCAACCCATCTGGCAGCACTATTTGCTTTCTTATTGACATATCTAGCCACACATGAGGTAATGCTCGACGTGGGTCTCCAAATATCCATCAATTGAGGGCTAATGTTTGCATCAAAAAAACTGAGGACTAATGTCATAGCGTTCAGTCCCTGTCCCAAACTATGAGATAACCGTTGAGTCCCCTTCCAATGTTTGTCTTTTTATCCAACTTGCCTTCTTTTGTCTCTCCTAGTTTGGATGCCTATCTGAAGGGAGGGAATATGGGGAATGGGTGTCAACTTTAGATATACAGTGCTTGATTTCGGGGAATCTAATATTATCTGGGAGCTTGTTTCGGGATAAATATACGTGTGTATTTTGTTTCGCTCCAGGCCAGGCTTTTAGACATGTTGCTCATAGGATCTTGCACGATTAATGTTTGTGATATTCATGTGATGGTAGATGACAATCAGACCACCAATGAGACAAAAACTCCAATCAATAAGGAGTTCGACATATTATTTGTTTTTTGAATAGATGGTTGTTTTAATCATGCTTTCAACTCTAGTTATCAAAATGGGTGTATGATGAAAACAGGGCATGTTTTGAGTTGCACATTTTGAGTAAGTTAAATACACCATGCACCAAGGATCTCATAGGCAAAAAAAAAAAAAAAAAGGAACATGGAACATATGTTTTATTCGTTCATGCATTACATTTACTTTTAATTTGAGCCGAAGTGAATGCTTCCAAATTCCAATGGTACGATCAAAATTAAAAGCAAAGATGCGCCGCAATCTTCTCAATGGTGTGAGATAAGTTGTGTACTAGTGTGGAGCATCAATAAAGGAGCGGGATGCAATGGTGTTGGTTCATTTAATATTGATGCTTTCAATATTATTCTTAACCAATAAAAAGCATCAATTCTTGCAAAAAAGATATATATATTTTTAATGAAGGAAAGGTAAAACAAGCTGACCAACTTATTAATATAAATACTGATAGCAACCTTACCTCACAAATTGTTGCAGATTGCTATAATAGTCATATCTGAAAACAGAGAAAGTGGGAAGAAAGAATTGCAACATTAGATACTTTCATATTTATATTAGCAATGTATAACGGTGGTATAAATATGTGTATATATATATATATATATATATATATATATATATATATATATATATATATATGTGTGTGTGTGTGTGTGTGTGTGTGTGTGTGTGTTACTGTAAAACTCCGATAGAATGCTGATGTGGCTGGAATCAGATGCCACTTTGAATCTACTATGACTGAGGATATCTACAAAGAACGTCTACACTCATCAAAGATATTTCGATAGAAAATCTTTTGATGCCTAAATTAGTTTGAATTTTAGAAATAGTGGAGAAAAAATATTGCAAGAGCAGAATGAGCTTGCTTTAGCTTGGCTTACTTTGGGATCCCTTTAATATCTCTTTTTATTTGAAGATTGAGCTCATACTAGGTTAGATTTGTAGGAATAAAAAAGAGTTAGGATGGAAATATGAGTGTAATGGAAATGAAAAGCAATGAATTGAAATCAGAATCTCTACTCCAAGATTTCAACATATGACAGAGAAATACATGGAAAGAAATAACAATTCAATTATAATATTAAATATAGTTATTTTTATATTAAAAGTAGATGTAATTTTATATTACTTTTTAAAATATATCATTGACCAAGGAATAAAATTAAACCCTATATTACATGACCAATATAATATTTTTGGGGATTTTCCATTTTATTCCATCTATGTATAACGAATTGTTAAGTAATAAGCATCAAGATGTTATAATGGTCATTATTTTATATTTGATAGTTCATCCTTTTCATTATTTTACTTTATTAATTTTTTATTTCATATTTTTATTTTTGTTAGTATAATTTTTATATATTTATATGATGTCATTTTGTTTAATTATTGTAACTTATAATTTCATTATAATATTTATTTGTTTGCTACTTTATTGATATTTTTTATATTTATTATTTTATTTACATTTGACATTTTAGCTATATTTTTCTATATATATTGTACTTTTGGTCTTATTTTTGTTTATAGTTTGTAAATTTTTAATTGATAATCTTTCTTATATTATTATTTTATATTATTGGCATTTTAATGAGGTAGGCTATTTTTCCATCTTTTTATTTTATATTTTTTTAATTCATATATTACTTTGATTGATTTTCAAATTTTATTTGATATATTAAATAATTAGTACTATTTAATGATTTTTATTTTTTATGATTTTTATCCATCATGCATCATAAAATGCCTATTCTATAGTATATAATATATAGTAACCTTTTGAGTGATAATTGATATAATATTATATCTCCCATTAAAATCTTTCATAAAATTTTTTAAGTAATTTTTATTATTTTTAATAAAATTTTTTATTAAAATTAAATATTAATTAAATAGAGAACTAGAGATAAATCTTCAGCTATACTTTCAACTTAAAAGCAGCTCTCCAAATGAGTTTTATGTAAAAGCACCTATCCATTCCAAACATAAGTTAAAAATATCTATCCATTTTGGTTAAATTATCGTTATACCTTTATACCCTTTAAAATACTGTAGTATTATATTATTATAATGCAGTATTTCTCTACAATAAAGTAGTATTATATTATATTAGTATAGTATTTTTTTATAATAATATAGTATTACTTTATTATATTATATTAGTGTAGTATTACTTTATAATAAGATAGTATTATATTATATTAATGTAATATTTTTTTATAATAATATAGTATTACTTCATTATATTATATTAGTGTAATATTTCTTTATAATAAAGTAGTATTATCTTATCACAGTATAGTATTTTTTTATTATAATATTATTTTACAATAATGTAGTATTACTTTATAATAATATAGTATAATTTTATAATAATATAGTATTATTTTATAATAGTATAGTATTATTTTTATTATAGTATAATATTATTTTATAATAGTACAGTATTGCTTTATAACTGCAAGGGTAATTGGATCATTTCATCTAATTTGGATAGTTGCTTTTAAATTATATTTCAAATAGAAAAATTTTTTTATTTGAAACTTAAGTAGGTAGCTATTTTTACGTTTAAACTCAATTAGATATTTTTTATTAATTTTTTCTTAGTTAAATTAATTTATTTTATATCTTAATTATTGATTATTAATTATATAAACATGTATTTACTATAGTTTTATATCGTAAATATTATTAACTAATTCATGATGAAAATTATTTTTTATTTTTGCTTTATACAAATGACCATTCCTCCTACTTATGAGCCGAACCGACATTTCAAATAAAGAAAAATGTTACTCTATTTTTTACCACCATACCTAAGGCTGGAACTGGACTTAGGCTGGCCCGAGGCCCATCAGGTCGGTTCGACTTTAGGCCAGGCTTCGAGCTAAGCCCGAAGCAATTCAAGCCGGGCTTGGGCTCAATTATAGAGCCCATTTGTATTTCGAGCCAGGTTCAAGTATATGTTTAGCCCAACCTGAAGTCTAGCCTGATTAGACTTGGACTTGAAGTCCTATTCCTTCGGCTCTGCCTGTACCTACTTGCCTTCTCTGAGAACTCTCCGAACCTCCTTGACCTCTCCCACTCCATCCCCTCCCTTGACCCTTCCTCTCCTCACCTCCGCCTCATCCTTGGCTCCGACGTCCGCTCCCTTTTCACCCCCTCCACCCTCCTCCTCGACTGTGCCACCTCTGCCCACGAGATCACCCTCCTCAATCGCCCGGCCTTAAAGTCCAGTTCCTTCTACGGCTTCACTTGCTTGCCTTCTCTGAGAACACCATCGACCTCCTCGACCTCCCTCAGTCCATCCCCTCCCTCGACCCTTCCTCCTTTCACCATCATCTCATCCTCGACTTCGATGTCTGCTCTCTCTTCACCCCCTCCTCCGCCCTCTTCCTCGACCGTGCAGCCTCCACCCATGAGATCACCCTCCTCAACCCCCTCTCGATTCACTCCCGTCCCTCCAGCAAACCATTTTACACATTCTCCACGGGATCAATGTTGGAGTCGGCATCGACATCGAGCCCACACGCAGTGAGGACCCTACCCTCTTCGTTGCCGGTGCTGTCCAGTCCCAGAAGCTTGCCGTACGGGCAATCTTCGACCTTTAATTTCTCCCAGGCGACGACATCAAACTCCTCTGTGATGCCGTCATTGACCTCGTCCATGAGTTTACCAACTACGACGACCTCATCCGCAACCTCATCATCGACCTCATTCGCATCATGGTTTACAAGTTCCATGAGAACGAGCACAGCAAGATTGTCATGCCTCCGACCTGAGATTACAAGTCAGAAGTCATGGCAACCGCCGTATACTTATGAAGAACTCTCTCCATAAGCATACAAGGCATCTCATCACGATATCAATGCATCACAGTAGAATAAAATTTAAATAATTATTATTCAACTTTAATTCAAATAACTAAATCAAATATCTTACATTCAATAAAGTTTCACTAAAAATAAAATAATAGATCTAAATTCAATGATGTTGACAATGCTAAATCTCGTCTCTAAAAATTATGTCCCAACATTATTACCCATGCTCGTAATTAATTATCTGAATCTGAAAAAAATAAAAAGAGAGGTAATGAGCTAGACAGCCCAGTAAATAACGAATATATCAACTAGATATTTTAGATAATTATATAATTTTCAAGAACAATGCTATGAATAAACATAAAAATATATTTCATATTAATTCAATGCAAATTCAATCTTTTTAAATATTTATATATAATATAATCATAAATTCGATTCAAATCAAAATACTCATAACTCAACAGCCACGACTATGACCAATGTTTAACCTCTATTGGTGGGATCTACTGAATACCAGTGCACAACCTCTACTGACAGGTCTACTGAATATCAGCGCACAACCCCCACTAGTAGAGTCCACTAAATACTAAATCTCAGTCTTTTGCTTCTCAGCCTTCAGGATCTTCTCACCCGTCCACTCATGCCGGCACTTCCATCCGTGGTAGAGGCAGACGAGGTCGAGAACGAGCCCTTGGTCGTGATCCTTCATCTCCTCTTCCCATCTCTGATTCATTTGACTCTGATCCATCCAGTCATGATCTCTATTAGATCCTGTGTAGTTAGTTTTTTCTTTAGTTTTAGTCTATGATCTATCTTTTGGGCCATGTAATGATGTTGACTGATTGACTTTTGTATTTTGGTATATGTATTGGAACAACCATGTAATCAATCACTTCTTGATTATAAATATATATACTCTTTGACTTTCAATGAATGACTTTCAAATTAAGTTGCTTTTAATTATGAGTATGCAAAATAACTCCTATCCATGATATCCAATTGGTATATCTTTTATGTTTGCTATATTAAGGGGGAGTAAAACAATAAGCAATTAAAAAACAAGCAATAAAGAAGGAAGCTAAAGAAGTAAAATTAATCCCATCAAAAGGAAGAAATAGAGAAAATATATTCAAAAAAAAAGGGAGAAGTAAAGAATCTTAATTGATGCTGTCAAAAAGGAAGAGTAAAGAATCAAATGAGCAATATAAGCAAATGAGCAATATAAGCAAATAAGCAAATTTTCAAATGAGCAATATAAGCAAATAAGCAAATTTTTAAATTATTAAGCAGGTGAGCAATAAGCAAATTGTTAGGCAAATGAGCAACATAAGCAAATGGACACATGTGTTGTGAGCCAAAGAATCAAAATCATCAGCTCTTCTTTCCAAGCAAATGTATTTATAAGCAATTTTCAAATTAGTAGCAAATTTTACATTTATCTTCAAACTATCTATGATGTATTTCATTCCAATGCATGGCTATGATGCATCTTCATAAATTTAAAATTCATGCTCAATGTCTTATATATGCTTTTGCTCAAGTATTTTGTCATCATCAAAAAAGAGGAGATTGTTGCTTCTTGGATTGATTTTGATGATTACAAAGCATTTGAAAGGGTTATTAATGATTTTTGCTTGAAAAAGATCTATTGCATTTCAGAGGCAAAATCATAATTTTATCAAATCCTGATTTGAAAGCATCAAGAGCAAGAACAAAAGATTTGTGATCCATTGGAGAAAATTTTATAGTTTTTGGATATGTATTTTGAAAGATATTCATGTTTGTAAATTTGAGTCGACCCCATGAGTCGACTCATGGCACAAAGGGCTGATTGGCACGCAGAATTTTTTGGCTGGCACAGTCTGTGAGTCCACCCCATGGGTCGACCCTCAGGCATGAGTCGACCCCATGAGTCGACCTCTGTTGTTTTTAGGCCAAAATTACAAAACCATTATTTTCTGCTATTTTTCACAGAGGTCGACCCCATGAGTCAACCCATGAGTCGACCCCTGTGACGGAAAAGTTCCGCAACAGCTAGTTTTTAATCCATTTTAAGTATATTTAATGCTCATTTAATGTAGTCTAACGGCTCTATTTCAGTCCAGATTGCACTCCACCATTCCTTAAAGATATAAAAGGGACTAAAAGGTGGGAATCAAGTATAAAAGAAATTTTTGAAAAGAAAATTTCAAACATACTTTTCAGCCCTAAGCAAGAGCCCACTCAAAGCATTCAAGAAGCTTTTAATTCAAGCTCACCAACTCCTCAAGTGCTCATTCAAGTCTCCAACCACCTTGAGAAAATCAGAAAGAGGGTTCTTCTATTTGAGTAAAGTGTATTTAAAGTTTCATTCGCTCATTAAAGGAGTTTCTTTTGTATTTTCTGTGCTATTAATTGTAATACTCTTTTTGAGTTATTGTTTTTGTTTTGAAAGGATTCCAAAACGTGGGAAGGTTGATCCGAACCTTGAATCGGATTGTATTGGATTGGCTTGTACCCAAGAAATAAGTGGACTAGCTTGGGATAGCTAGAGTCGAAGGTTTCGATGAGTGTATTCAAGTTGAATACAAGTTAGTGGATTGAAATTTCCAAGTAGGAGCTTGGGGAGTGGATGTAGGTGCAAGGTTGGCACCGAACCACTATAAATCCTCTTATTTGTGTTGTGCCTGATTGCTCTTCTTTAGAACTTCATTATTCTCTTACATTCTTGCATTTAACCATTAGCCTTGAATCAACTATACTCTCCTTATTTATTTAGCTATTGTTAAACAATTTTCATAAGATATAAGTTAAGGTTAAAATTTTTAGGAACCCAATTCACCCCCCCTCTTGGGTTGCATAGCTGGACAACAAGTGGTATCAGAGCCCGGTGCTCTAGCCCTACTTTGATCTAACCAATCAAAGAGCTAAAGATCTATGGCAACTCAAGTTGGCACTTCTCTAGCCGAGGGGCAGTCCACTAACCGATCCCCACTTTTCAATGGGTCCAACTATATCTATTGAAAAGCTCGGATGAAAATCTTCATTCAAGCACTCGACTATGATATGTGGAGTATCATAGTAAACGGTCCTCACACACCCACTAAAATTATTGATGGTGTGGAATCAGCCAAACCCGAAAAAGATTGGGATGAGGTTGATAAGAAAATGGTCCAACTAAATGCTAAAGCTATGAATGTTCTATATTGTGCTCTTGATGCTAATGAATTTAATCACATTTCAACTTGCTTGTCTGCTAAAGAAATATGGGATAGATTAGAAGTAACCCATGAAGGAACTAATCAAGTAAAGGAGTCCAAAATTAACATGCTCGTGTATAAATATGAACTGTTTAAAATGGAGCATGATGAGTCTATAACTGAAATATTTACTCATTTTACTGATATTATAAATGATTTAAAGAGTCTTGATAAGTCCTATTCTAACAATGAGCTTGTGAGAAAGATTCTCAGGTCCTTACCAAGAACTTGGGAAGCCAAAGTGACTGTTATCCAAGAAGCCAAAGATCTGAACATCCTACCTTTGGAAGAGCTTCTTGGATCACTGATGACACATGAGTTGAGCATGAAACAACATCAAGAGGAAGAAGTCAAAAAGAAGAGAACAATCGCCCTCAAATCCATAGCTCAACTAGATGAAGAAACTGATGACACCGAAAATGAAGAGCAGGATGAAGAGATCGCTCTCATTACCAGAAGGTTCAAGAAGTTTTTGAGGAAAAGAAAACAAGGAATGAGGAAGAGGCCACTCATAAAAGGAGAACATAGCAAAGAAAAGGATAAAGATCAATCCCTTATCTGCTATGAATGCAAGAAACCGGGACATTTCAAATCTGAATGCCCTCAACTGAAGAAGGATCCCAAGAAGTATAAGAAGAAGGTCATGATGGCCACTTGGAGTGGAAGTGATGACTCAAGCTCCGAAGGGAAGACTCAACTGAACAAGCCAACTTGTGCCTTATGACGCACGAAAATGAGGTAAATTCCGAAACTCCTAGTGACTTTACCTTTGAAGAACTTCATGAAGTTTTTATGATTTAATTGATGAACTAAAGAAACTAGAGATAAAGAACAAAGATCTAAAATTAAAAAATCAATTTTTACTGAAATAAAATGAGAGCATTTCAATTGAAAAATCTATCATGTTTCAAGAAAATCAAAATTTAAAGAATGAAATTGCCAAGCTAAAATCAATAGTTGAAAATTTCACCTTGAGTTCTAATAAACTTAATATGATTCTTGAAAATCAAAAGGCCGTGTATGATAAGGCTGGACTTGGCTATAATCCCTTGAAGAAATAAAAGTATCTGAAAAATATCTATGTAAACTCTTCAAGTAACAAGTTTTCTAATATTACTTGCTTCAAATGTGGTAGAGTTGGACACAAGTCATACACTTGTTTCTCTAACAAATCTGTAAACTCAAATGTAAAGAAAATATGGGTTCCAAAAGGAACCATTATGACTAACCAAAAAGGACCCAAGAAAGCTTGGGTACCTAAAGCAAAAACTTGACTTTTGCCTGTAGATGTGTCTAGCATCCCAAGGAGCAAACAGAAAATGGTATCTTGATAGCGGATGCTCGAGACACATGACTGGTGATAAATTCCAATTCATTACACTTGATGCTAAGAATGGAGGGATGGTCACCTTTGGAGACAATGGTAAAGGAAAGATCATCGGTATAGGTAACATTGGTATCACTCCCTCCAAGTACATTGAAAATATTTTGTTAGTAGATGGTTTAAAGCATAATTTACTAAGTATTAGTCAATTTTGTGATAAAGGATATAAAGTTATTTTTGAATTTTCTGTTTGCATTGTAACTAGTCCTATTAATGAAGGCATTAAATTTGTTGGGCATAGACATGGTAATGTTTATATGGTAGATTTGAATGATCTATCCAAGATAAACATGCAATGCCTAGTATCCTTGAATGCCAAGATTAATGAGACTAGTTGGCTTTGGCATCGTAGGCTTGCACATATTAGCATGCATTCACTTTCAAAACTCATTAAGAAGGAATTGGTTCTTGGTTTGCCAAAATTGAACTTTGAAAAGGATAGAATCTGTGATACATGCCAACTAGGTAAACAAACAAGAGTTTCATTCAAATCTAAGAATATTGTTTCAACTTTTAGACCATTAGAGCTATTGCACATGGATTTATTTGGACCTACTAGAACTACTAATCTAGGAGGAAAACGATATGGTTTCATAATTATTGATGATTTCTCTCGTTTTACATGGATTTTCTTTTTGGCACACAAGGATGAAACTTTTCAGGTTTTCTCTAAATTTTATCGAAAAGTCACAAATGAGAAAAGATTTTCAATTCAAAATATTCGAAGTGATCATGGAATCGAATTTGAAAATCAAGACTTTAAAAAATTTTGTGATGAAAAAGGAATAGGCCATAATTTTTCTGCACCTAGGACATCCCAACAAAATGAAGTAGTAGAAAGGAAAAATAGAATCCTAGAAGAAATGACCCGTACCATGCTATGTGAGAGCAACCTTCCAAGATACTTTTGGATGGAAGCTATTAACACAGCATGTTACATATTAAATCGTGCTTTAATTAGATAAATTTTAAAGAAAACCCCTTATGAGCTTTGGAAAGGAAGAAAATCTAATATTGCATATTTTCATATTTTTGGTTGCCGATGTTTTGTGTTAAATAATAGTAAAGAAAGGCTTAAAAAATTTGATGCAAAATTCGATGAAGCGAATTTTCTTGGTTACTCCTCCTCTAGTAAAGCTTTTAGAGTTTTTAACAAAAGAACCTTAGTAGTAGAGGAGTCAATACATGTTGTCTTTGATGAAACTAACGATCTTCCTTCAAGGAAGAATGAAGGTGTTGATGATGCAGATTCTCTTATAGAAGGGATGAAGGAGATCACTCTGAAAGATTCAACAATTCAAAATGATGAAGAACTTGAAGACAAATAGGATGAGGGAGGTGAAGAACAACAAGCACAACCTCAAGGTACAAATGATCTACCCAAAGAATGGAGGTATGTTCATAATCACCCCAAGGAGCTAATTATTGGTGATCCTTCACAGGGTGTAAGAATTCGTTCTTCACTTAAAGATGCATTCAATCATTTTGCTTTTGTCTCTTATCTTGAACCTAAAACCATTGAAGAAGCTGAAAAAGATTATAACTGGATTAATGCAATGCAAGAAGAACTTAATCAATTTGAAAGAAATAATGTATGGACTTTAGTATCAAGACCTAAAAATTATTCAATAATTGACACAAAATGGGTTTTTAGGAATAAATTCGATGAACATGAAAATGTAATAAGAAATAAAGCAAGATTGGTTGCTAAAGGTTATAATCAAGAAGAAGGAATTGATTTTGATGAGACCTTTGCACCTGTTGCTAGATTAGAGGCAATTAGACTCCTACTCGCATATGCTTGCTTTATGAAATTTAAATTATTTCAAATGGATGTCAAAAGTACCTTTTTAAATTGATATATTGCTGAAGAAGTCTATGTAGAACAACCTCCAGATTTTGAAAATTATGCTTTTTCTAATCATATTTTTAAATTAAATAAAACTCTATATGGTTTGAAACAAGCACCCAGGGCTTGATATGAAAGGCTAAGCAAATTTTTACTTAATAATAATTTTTCAAGAGATAATGTAGATACAATCTTTTTTATTAAAAAAAATCAAGATGATATATTAGTTATGTAAATATATGTTGATGACATTATTTTTGGGTCTACTAATGAAACTCTTTGTCAAGATTTTGCAAAGCTCATGCAGGGGGAGTTCGAGATGAGCATGATGGGAGAACTTACATTCTTCCTCGGACTCCAAATCAAACAAACAAAGGAAGGAATCTCCATCATCCAAAGCAAGTACACAAAGAAATTACTCAAAAGATTTAGAATGGAGAACTCCAAAGTAATTGGCACACCCATGAGCTCTTCATGTAAGCTTGATAAGGATGAAGAAGGTAAAAGTGTAGACTTAAAATTTTATAGAGGTATGATTGGCTCTCTACTATATTTAATTGCTAGTAGACCTGATATTATATTTAGTGTTTGTCTTTGTGCTCGATTTCAATCAAATCCAAAAGAATCACACTTGAATGCAGTTAAAAGAATTCTTAGATATTTAAATGGTACACAAACTCTAGGATTATGGTACTCTAAAGACTCATTAGTTAACTTAATAGGATATTCAGATGTTGATTTTGTTGGATGTAAATTAGATAGAAAAAGTACTAGTGAAACTTGCCAATTTCTTGGAGTTAACCTAATCTCCTGGTTTAGCAAGAAACAAAATTCGGTAGCACTGTCTACGGCCGAGGTCGAATACATTGCAGCCGAAAGTTGTTGTGCTCAAATCTTGTGGATTAAGCAACAACTCGAAGATTTTGGTATCAAACTTAATGAAACTCCCATAAGATGTGATAACACTAGTGCTATAAATCTTACTAAAAATCCAATTCAGCATTCTAAGTCTAAACATATTGAAATCATGCATCATTTCATAAGAGAACATGTTCAAAATAAAGACATAATTCTTGACTATGTTTGTACTGAAAAATAATTAGCCGACATCTTTACAAAGGCCTTAAGTGAAGATAGATTTTGTGAAATTAGGAGAAAACTAGGAATCCTTGATCCATCTGCTTAAATGTCTCTCTGATCCCAAGGGATCAATGTCAAAAAACTCTTTGAACTTCATACTCATCATTTCTCTTGGACTTAAAAGCTCAAAATTATCATTCTCATAATTAATCTTTGAGTAAATATCCTTCTCTTAAAGTTTCGAATTTTTCAAAAATTATTCTGAATTTCTATGAGCCATGAGTCGACTCCTAAGATCGACCCAAGGGCAAACTTACAATTTTTGGCCAAATCCCACATGTTCTCTCTCTTTTTGTTGAAAATCCCTCCTTGAGCCGACCTAACTCATTGTCTTCTTCCTTCCTCCAAGCCATAGGTCTCCTTCTCTTCTTCTCCAAACCCAAGTTTTCCCTCAAGACTCTTCTCCCGCTGCCTCTTACACCTCAAATCGACCCTTAGGAACCAAGTTCCTCCCCTTCTCCCTCTTCATCTGGAGCGGTTTGAGCGTGCCCTAGATTCTACCCATCTCTTCCAAATCGGGGTATCACTCCTCCAAAAATTCCTATCCTTCTACTAGAAACTCTTCATCTTACCCTCACATTTGCTCTCCCAAGCTCCGTGCTAGTCTTGTCAGTGCAAATGGCTCCGAAAATGAAGCTCCCACAAAGAAGAAAATCGATCCACGGGATGGAAGAGGGCTTGCGCCGGAAAAGACAGGCAACCGAGACCACGTCAGCTTCAATCCCTACTCCGGCATCTGCACCAGCTACTTCTCAATCTCCAATAAGCCCCAGTAAGATTCCCTTGTCTGATAGGAAGGTAGAACCCAAAAAAAATATAGATTTCAGATTTTTTGAAAAGGAGGAGTTCTCTATCGGATCAAAAATCAAGGATCAAGGTTGGAAATTCTACTGCTTACTTAAAAAAATTACCTATGTGGATCTGGTTAGAAAATTTTATCTGAACTTAAGCTATGGCAATGAAACAGTAAAATCCACTGTGAAGGGTATTGAAATCAGTCTAGATCCTATGCTTTTGGGAGAAATTCTTCATTTACCCTGTGAGGGATACACAAATATGAAACTACCAGTTAAGGAGGAGGGAATTAATGTGATTCTAGAAAGAACCTTCTCGGGAAGCCTAAACAAATTAGAGGCCAATATCCTTTTCATTGAGATGAGGATACTACATCAAATGGTAACAAAGCTATTCTTCCCTAGAAGTGGTAGACATGATCTCCTCTCAGGCCGAGACATCTGCATTATGTTTCATGTGATTACCCAAACCCCTTGAACCTCCCAGCATTAATGATTGAGGCTATGAGGAAAACCCTGAATAGATCCTAGGCACATCTGCCTTTCGGTATGGCCCTCACTTTAGTATTTAAGAGGTTTGGAATCAGCTTTGAGGGGGAGGCAGTAGCTAGGCTTTCTCACTCTGACACCATCAACCAACATACTTTGCACCGCATGGGCTTTACTAAGACAGATGGTGGTTGGACTAAAGGTATGGAAGAGAGAGCTGAGGACAGAGCTGAGAAAGAAGGACCACCCTCACCCCTCCGTGATCTCAGGGCTATGTCTCCAGACATTCGGTTTGTTTCAGATCATGAGGCTGGGCCATCAGAGTCTACGAGGAGGCACACTCCAATCCAGCAGCCAGACAGCAGAGCACTTCCCTCAGAGATCAGATTGGCTGACGACCAGATAGAGATGATTTCTCAGCGCGTAGCTTCTATTCTATCTCGTCAGATGCATACTTCAGCTTCTGCTCAGGGATCAATATTTCATGATATATCTGATCAGACACTGATCCCCCACATCTCCACTGTGTTTCAGATGATTTCTGATCAGCCAGTTCGTATCGAGTAGCTTGAGGGGTGTGTAGTGAGACTGACTGTCAGAGTATTCGACTTGCAGAGGCAAGTACTGGATCTAGCTCACCCACAGCTACATGGGGACATCACTGAGGTCTCAGACCTATCTATGGAGGCAGCCAAACTTAGAGGAGTCTTGGAGAGTGGATTTGATTTCCTGAGGAGAGAGATCAGAGGCTCCAGTGAGCATGCTTCCACCCAGTTCACTGCACTGCTACAGTCTGTTTCGAGAGCCTTAAACCTTCTTGACACCATCAGACTCTCTCTTGTAGCTCAGTCTTTTACTTCTCAGCCTTCAGGATCTTTTCACCTGTCCACTCGTGCCGGCACCTCCACCCGTGGTAGAGGCAGACGGGGTCGAGGATGAGTCCTTGGTCGTGATCCTTCATCTCTTCATCCCATCTCTGATTCATCTGACTCTGATCCATCCAGTCATGATCTCTACTAGATCCTGTGTAGTTAGTTTTTTCTTTAGTTTTAGTTTAGGATCTATCTTTTGGGCCATGTAATGATGTTGACTGATTGACTTTTGTATTTTGGTATATGTATTGGAACAACCATGTAATCAGTCACTTTTTGATTATAAATATATATACTCTTTGACTTTCAATGAATGACTTTCAAATTAAGTTGCTTTTAATTATGAGTATGCAAAATAAGTCCTATCCATGATATCCAATTGGTATATCTTTTATGTTTGCTATATTAAGGAGGAGTAAAATAATAAGTAATTAAGAAACAAGCAATAAAGAAGGAAGCTAAAGAAGTAAAATTAATCCCATCAAAAGGAAGAAAAAGAGAAAATATATTAAAAAAAAAGGGGGGGAGTAAAGAATCTCAATTGATGCTGTCAAAAAGGGGGAGTAAAGAATCAAATGAGCAATATAAGCAAATAAGTAAATTTTCAAATGAGCAATATAAGCAAATAAGCAAAATTTTAAATTATTGAGCATGTGAGCAATAAGCAAATTGTTAGGCAAATGAGCAACATACGCAAATGGGCACATGTGTCATGTGCCAAAGAATCAAAATCATCAGCTCTTCTTTCCAAGCAAATGCATTTATAAGCAATTTTTAAATTGGTAGCAAATTTCACATTTATCTTCAAACTATCTATGATGTATTTCATTCCAATGCATGGCTATGATGCATTTTCATAAATTTGAAATTCATGCTCAATGTCTTATATATGCTTTTGCTCAAGTATTTTGTCATCATCAAAAAGAGGGAGATTATTGCTTCTTGGATTGATTTTGATGATTACAAAGCATTTGAAGGGGTTACTAATGATTTTCGCTTGGAAAAGACCTATTGCATTTCAGGGGCAAAATCATAATTTTATCAAATTCTGATTTGAAAGCATCAAGAGCAAGAACAAAAGATTTGTGATCCATTGGAGAAAATTTTATAGTTTTTGGATATGTATTTTGAAAGATATTCATATTTGTAAATTTGAATCGACCCCATAAGTCGACTTATGGCACAAAGGGTTGATTGGCACGCAGAATTTTTTGGCTGGCATAGTCTGTGAGTCGACTCCATGGGTCGACCCCCAGGCATGAGTCGACCCCATGAGTTGACCTCTGCTGTTTTTAGGTCAAAATTACAGAACCATTGTTTTCTGCTATTTTCCACAGAGGTCGATCCCATGAGTCGACCCATGAGCATGACTCGACCCATAAGTCGACCCCTATGACGAAAAAGTTCAGCAACGGCTAGTTTTTAACCCATTTTAAGTATATTTAATGCTCATTAATGTGGTCTAACAGCTCTATTTCAGCCCAGATTGTACTCCACCATTCCTTAAAGATATAAAAGGGACTAAAAGGTGGGAATCAAGTATAAGAGAGATTTTTGAAAAGAGAATTTCAAGCATACTTTTCAGCCCTAAGCAAGAGCCCACTCAAAGCATTCAAGAAGCTTTTAATTCAAGCTCACCAACTCCTCAAGTGCTCATTCAAGTCTCAACCACCTTGAGGAAATCAGAAAGAGGGTTCTTCTATTTGAGTAAAGTGTATTTAAAGTTTTATTCGCTCATTAAAGGAGCTTCTTTTGTATTTTCTGTGCTATTAATTATATTATTCTTTTTGAGTTATTATTTTTATTTTGGAAGGGTTCCAAAACGTGGAAAGGTTGATCCGAACCTTGAATCGGATTGTATTGGATTGGCTTGTACCCGAAAAATAAGTGGACTAGCTTGGGATAGCTAGAGTCGGAGGTTCCGATGAGTGTATTCAAGTTGAATACAAGTTAGTGGATTGAAATTTCCAAGTAGGAGCTTGGAGAGTGGATGTCGGTGCAAGGTTGGCACCGAACCACTATAAATCTTCTTGTTTGTGTTGTGCCTAATTGCTCTTCTTTAGAATTTTTTATTCTCTTGCATTCTTGCATTTAACCATTAGCCTTGAATCAACTATACTCTCCTTATTTATTTAGCTATTGTTAAATAATTTTCATAAGATATAAGTTAAGGTTAAAATTTTTAGGAACCCAATTCACCCCCCCTCTTGGGTTGCATAGCTGGACAACAACTAAGCTCGATGAAAATCATCAAAAAGAAGCGTTTCACTATGCTAATCTTAGAAAGATAACTTTGAGAGAGAAAAATCTATCAAGAGAGAGAAATAGTTTAGAGAGAAAAAATTTAGAGAGAGAAAATGGAGAGAGAAAGTAAAAATTTTTAGAGAGAAAGTTGGAATTCAGACTGAAGGGGGAGAGAGAAGAAAGAGAAACTCTCTCTCATATTTATTTATTTATTTATTTATTTATTCTTTTCTTTTCTTTCCTTTCCTTCTTTCTTTTCTTTTTTCCTTTTTTTTTCACGGGAATAAAGAACTTAACGTCCTCCTCCTTCTTCAGCAGAATAGGGGAACGGGGGGCTCTTCCTCCCCTTGTTCCCAAAGCTGGGAGGTCCTCCTCCCAGTCGAGGACTTCCATGGCTAGAGGAATAGTCTCCAACGACGACAGCCAGTCGGATCCGATGACCGATGGTGGCCCACGACGATGGAAAAAACCAAAACAAAAATGAAAAAAATAGGGGATCTGAAAATCAGTGACTTTAATGATTTTTTGGAAAATAATTTGACACAAACTCAAGCTTAAATCCTATACAAGATTGAGAATTATAAAAATATACCTGGTCTTTGAAGAGGATTGATCTGACTTTTGATGGCTAAAATGAGATTATTCTACCGGTGAGCAGGGCAAAATCAGAGAAGAGAACCAGTGAGTTAAATGGTGATTTTTGAAGATTTTTTGATGAAAAAAACTAGAGGGATTAGGACCTTTAAATAGGACTTCAATGGGGAGAATTTTGAGTTTGATTTAAACTCTATTTCCTAATGATTTTAGGACTTTGAATCGGAGAAGAAATGGAACTCTTCTTGGGTTCTTTCCGTATTTTCCTTCTTTCTCTCTCTTTTTTTTTTGATCTTTTTATTGCTTGAAGATTTGTGTGATTAAGGGTTAGGGTATTACATTCTCCCCTTCTAAAAAAAATTTCGTCCTCAAAATTTTTTTTTGCTTAAGTATTCAAAATTCAGGATCGCTATTATCTTAAATCATAATCAATTCTCAAATTTTAAAATTGAATCTTTCATCATAATATCCTTCAATCAATTTATTTTTCTATTGACTTAGAAATAATTCAGATCACTAAACTTCTACTGCGTACTCTGATTCAATCCACTAGTGCACTTATGTCAATTTAAGTTTCTAAATTATGTCATGATCAGTATAAGTTATTATCCCACTAGAATCCCAATATCTCTAGTGTCTACCCACCTACACTCATGTCCGATTCTATCTGTCATAATTTATTCACTTATATTGTGATACCATATTAATTGTCACGTCCCCGATCTGAGAATACGAGTCGGAAGTCATGGCAACCACCGTATACTTATGAAGAACTCTCTCTATAAGCATGTAAAGCATCTCATCAAGATATCAATACATCACAGTAGAATAAAATTTAAATAATTATTATTCACTTTAATTTAAATAATTAAATCAAATACCTTACATTCAATAAAGTTTCACTAAAAATAAAATAATAGATCTAAGTTCAATGAAGTTGACAATACTAAATCTCGCCTCTAAAAGCTTTGTCTCAACATTATTATTCACGCTCGTAATTAATTATTTGAATCTAAAAAAAATAAAAAGAGAAGTAATAAGCTAGACAGTCCAGTAAGTAATAAATATCTCAACTAAATATTTCAGATAATTATATAATTTTTAAGAATAATGTTATGAATAAACATAAAAATATATTTCATGCTAATTCAATATAAATCTAATCTTTTTAAATATTTATATACAATATAATCATAAATTCAGTTCAATCAAAATACTCATAACTCAACAGTCATGACTATGACCAACGTTTAACCTCCATTGGCAGGATTCACTGAATACCAGCGTACAACCTCCACTGACAGGATCCAATGAATACTAGCGCACAACCCCCACTAGTAGGGTCCATTAAATACCAATATACAATCCTCACTGACAGATCGACTGAGTACCAACGTATAATCCCCATTGACGGGATCCATTGAAACATAATTAGGCTGAGAGCATAAATCTGATCTATATTAAAATATTTTTATATCATAACATATCATAATTTTTACTGAACATGTGTATAATCAATAAATTATAGTATTTCAAAATCACTTTTCATTCAAATACAAGTTCATAAATCATACATAATTTTAAAAATAATTATTTATTTTTAAAATAAATATGAAATATCTTGAGAAGATGGTTCATTATTTATCTTTCACAGACCACTGAGAATAATTATTTACTTTCAAAATAAATATAAAATATCTCGAGAAGATGATTCATTACTTACTTTTCACAAATCATTGAGAAAATAGGTCGATTAACCTTTAGAGGATTCTTCAGTGCATATTATTCAAAATTATATTCTTATATTAATTCTAATTCAGAATTAGATCTAAACAAATGTCAAATCAAAATCCTACTTAGGATCGGACCCTTCACTAAGCTCGATGAAAATTATCAAAAAAAAATCTTTCACTATCTTAATCTTAGAAAGCAACTTTGAGAGAGAAAAATCAATCAAGAGAGAGAGAAATAGTCTAAAAAGAGAAAATTTTAGGGAGAAAAAATAGAGAGAGAGTAAAAATTTTAGAAAGAGAAAGTTGGGATTCAAACTGAAGAGAGAGAGAGAAACTCTCTCTCATATTTTTTGTAGTTATTTATTTATTTTTTCTTTTCTTTCCTTTCTCTTTTTCTTTTCTTTTTTCTTTTTTTTTCCATAGGAACAGAGGACTTAATGTCCTCCTTCTTCAGCGAAACAGGGGGCTCTTCCTCCCCTTGTTCCCAAAGCTGGGAGGTCCTCCTCACAGCCAAGGACTCCCATGGCCAGAGGGATAGTCCCTGACGGCGATAGTCGGTTGGATCCGGTGATCGATGGTAGCCCACGACGATGGAAAAAACCAAAACAAAAATGAGAAAAATAGGGGATCCAAAAGTCAGCGGTTTTAATGAGTTTTTGGCAAATAATTTGACACAAACTCAAGCTTAAATCCTATACAAGATTGAGGGAAAGATAATTATAGAAATGTACCTAGTCTTTGAAGAGAATTGATCTGATTTTCGATGGCTAAAATGAGATTATTCCACCGGTGAGCAGGGCGAAATCAGGGAAGAGAACTAGTGAGTTAAACAGTGATTTTTGGAGATTTTTCAGTGAGAAAAACCAGAGAGATTAGGACCTTTAAATAGGATTTCAATGGGGAGGATTTTAAGTTTGATTTAAACTCTATTTCCTAATGATTTTAGGACTTTGAATCGGAAAAGGAATGGAACTCTTCCAGAGTTCTTCCTGTGTTTTCCTTCTTTCTCTTTTTTTTTTTTTTTTTGATCTTTTTACTGTTTGGAGATTTATGTGATTAAGGCTTAGGGTATTACAGAGGTCATCATTAAGAACTGCCACGATGACCTCGAGCCCTACCTAGGCCTCCACTACCCTTCCACCGACATCCCTTAGGCCTCCCTCTTCCTCTTCAAACAGAGCCACATTCGAATGATCGTCAATTGCAATGCTGCCCCCATTCGGGTGATCCAAGATGAGAGCGGAGAGCTTGATGCAGCCTCTCTGCCTCTCGGGTTGGCCTATTCAGGCTCGGGCCTGGGTCCGGACCGGCGTTTTCTTAAAATAATCAGGCCTAAGCCCGGTCTGAAGCCCAAACAATTTTATCGGACCGAGCTCGGGTAGGGATATGGCCCGACCCAGCCTAATCTAGTTTCAACCCTAGCCATACCAAACATGCCAATGAGGCCAAAATAAAAATTCTTATTCCATGTTAGCATCCTTCCCAATAAACAAATGTAGCATTAGATTTATATAATGACCTCCAAAGACTATGACATCCAGTGCATGATTTTTTTTTTAAAAGCCCAATGAATACTAAACCTATGGTTTTATACCTGGATTTGATTAGTTCAATAGTGATTATAAAAATTTTTATTTTTTTTTGGATACATGTGGACGGTCACACCATTTTGGTATGAGAATAGTCCAGAAAATTAGAATATAAAAGATTCTGCAAAATCGATGGGATACTCTCATCCTATCATCAAGTCCAGTCTCTGGAGTATTTCGCAACAAATGATGTGATCTAATCAGCCGTGTTGTTCGTCTTCGATAGACATGCCATACTACCACTACAGCTGGGAGGTGAAGAATAGTTCAAATGTTAAAAAAGAGTGGATGGACTTGTAGTTGCCTCCTGCTATCATGAATCTATCTAATGATGATAGTAGTCATCCTCAATGAAAATGCGCTTTATGGGCAGCTTCAACTTGGCAAAGTTTCCATCTGTTAGTAATGCTATGGTGACCTTGGGGCAAGTACAAGTCCCCTTTCCAAATGGAAGCCCTCATTAGTATTTAACCAGAAGGAAGATAATAATTCCGCGAATCAACCTTGGCATCGCAAGGACCACATGCATAATAGAACGAATAGTTTGAACAAAAAACAATCAAGGGTTTGGGATGGTTTAAATACAAAGTTGGGCTCTTAAAAAATTAATTCTTTTGGGTTTGTTTGGAAAATTCAGTAAAATTAGAGTAGATTTTACATAGAATCATAGATTACATAATATATTTAAGCTAGGCCCGTGTCAACTCAGTCGCTCTCCATCCCAAGTCTTGTGGAAGGAAAAAAAAAAGGACCTTCCTAAACTTTATTTTATTTTTTAAATATCCTGTGGTCCAACAGGTTTATAGATTCTACTAAGATCAAGATGGAGACAGAGGCTCTGCAGGTTAATAAGCTTGATTTCTATAGAAAAGCAAATTGGATTGGATTTTCCAAATAGACCCTTGGATCTTGGATAGAAATAGTCTGGGAGCAATATAATGTCCGCTCGTTCCTGGATCCACCTAACTTTCTCCAACCTTACGCTTTGGAGTCATATTTGCTGGTGGGAACGGGCAGCCTGGGCTGGCACAAGCTCTACACATCCACCCGTTAAACTGCTAGATGGGCGGTGGGATCTAAAACAGCCAAGAATTTTAACTGCGTTCCCCAAGACGAGGATCGAATGCGCAATTCCAAACGTCGATGGGGTTCGGCCGTTCAGATTGCTGTGATGTGGGACCCGCTCGTCTGGTCCTTTTCCGTCCACTAGGCCCATGTAGCGAGGAAAGCTTCCCGTGGGCCTGGCTGGGCTGAGGGTCGCACCGAAAGGGGGAGGGAAGAGGGGTGGGGGTTGTGTCGAGTCACCCCTCCCCCACCTAGTCCATAAAGCTCCGACAAACTACCGCCCGTGAAAACGACTCCTTATTAGACGGGAATTCCAAGTTCCCGTCCTCCGCCGCACCACCTTTGCACAAAGGCTCGCCCTCGCATCCAAAGCTTCGCAGAGTACCATGAACTCATATTGACTCGTGCTCGTATGGTTTGCTGCGGCATAAATTCCTTTCTGTCTCCTTGGATGATGATATATTTCTTACTTGGATATGTAATAAAATTATTGGTTATATTATTAAATCGGTAGAAGAACCTTTTCCATGTGATATATATCAATGTGTCGTAGCTAATCTGGGTTTTATGACGCAAATTAATGTTGTCCAGAGACAAAATTTTCTCGACGGGGAAACACGATCTCTCCCTTCTTTTCTCTCTTCCTTGAGCATGGAGACAAAGGCACGCATGGCAACGAGCTACACATACAAATGTCGCATCCCTCTCCGTGGAACTCTTATCTCCGGCTCCAATAGATACAAGATTTAAACTCAAAGCAGCCAGTGCGATCACCGGTTTGAACCAATAGACTGAGCTAATCTTATTTCTAACTTGCAATTTGGAGCAACTAGGTGTCTGGATTTTGAGCTTTCCTCTTATCTGTTTTGATGAAGCTCAAAACAACGCCCTTGGTGTGATTTTCAAGAGAATGTAATTATGGAGATGCACCCCTTGTTGTCCATCTAGATAATGACTACAACTACACGATAATGATGAGCTAACAGTTTTCATATCTAGATTACAACATGCCACATGCGATGTAGGTGATGTAAAGGTAAACTTTCTTGGGTGAACCTTCCCGTACCGATTAGAAGTTTGCCTTTTTTTGGTAATTAGTAGTAGCATAGGTAAGGTTTTGAATTGTCTTTATTATACCATTGTTCGAGCATGTTTCATCTTGTAAGATACAATTGTTGAGGATTGTGGTCTAATTGTTGGACTTGTGGCTCAATTGATGAGATAGGCTCACCTTAGTCTAATGTTAGTGCAGTTTACCTGTATGCAATGTAGTTTATGTGTATTTATTAGATGTTCAATAAATGTTATGTAAACTAACTCAGGTTAAGATAGTGATTGATCAGGTGCATGAGGCTGCATGACGGTGATGTTGCATCCATAAATAAGCCTAATAGAACAGCTTAACATTGAAACCGGATAACTTTATTTTGGTTTGTTTTTCCTTGAGAAGAATAATAGACACTTACAAAGCAAGGATTAATCAGTGGTATGTGGACAGAATTTTTGTGACTATTGGACCAGCTGGACTCTTCTTTCGGACAAAGATAATTCTAAATATGTTGCTGTAACATCAAAGATTCCGCTGATCTGATTAGTGGATTGAAAGAAAATTCAAGTTTTGTATTGCTCAGATTCTTAATAAAAGATGTGGCAAAGGTGTAACCAAAAAAAAAAAAAAAAAATGTGGCAAAGGAAGAGTTTGCATGGCATAGATGCAAGCAGGTTCCCTTTAAAGCGTCATTATCAAGCTTAGAAGGTTTAGACATAGCTGAAAATTCTAAGACAAAAAGGAGAACAAGAAGAAGAAGAAGAAGAGAAGGGGGGATGTGGGGGAGGATAAGGGATGGTTATTTTAGCCAACCTGCTAGGTGTCTGATCTGATCTGATCTGATTAAAACTCAAGACGGATATGAATTTTAAAAGAAAAAATACCGAAGCGAGCTCAGATCAGACATAGATAATGGTATGTCCAACTCTGAACACTGATCTGATACAATCTTAATATATATTTCTATTCAAAATTATAATAATTTTATATTGTTTACATATATTCGATTCGATTGGATTCGACTCGACCCCTCTTATTTATCCGATCTAATTTGATCCATATCTCTACTTGATCCAATCGAATCTCATTCGAGATGGATAACTAAACGGATATGGATATAAAATTTTTAACTACAAGATGGATATGGATATGGAGCGATCTGACCTATATCCGACTTGTTACCATTGCTAGGGAGCTTTCTTTAGTATTTTATTTTGATCAGTTCCACTTCTATGCATATTGTTTTTGTTCGTTGTCCTTGTCCTTACTCTTAAAAGAAGGATACTAATTCTAATTACCTATGGATTATTGTGCTTAAGAGTTTTAAAGCATATTTAGTTTGAAAGAGTTAGACTCTGAAATGAGAATGAGATTGAGTGACTCCCATTCCCATCGTTTAGTTGAGGGAAGTTTCATCCTCATCCTGAATCTTTGATTTTCAAAAGAAATGAGAATTCTCCGATTCTTCAAAATCTAGTCTTTATTTTTTTTTAGGATTTAAATTTTATTTCTATTTTAATTTTGATTCTGATCACGAACTAAATGTATTGATGGATATGATCATTCTGATTTCGATCATAAACCAAATGCATCCTAGTTATTTGAAGGTAGGAATATAGGATTTAGGAGGTATGAGCAGGACCCGAGGAATACGTGGAAATTGGAATGCTCAACAGGAGATATGTTTTGTTTGTTTGTTTTGTTTTTTTTTATAATAAAACCAGAGATATGTTTGTCGATGGTTTCACTCGAATGACAAGTGAACAATACGTGAACATCCGGGGCGCACAAGGTGATCAGTTTCAGAATTCCAACTTAGGTTTCGTGTTCACCATCCAATAATGAAATATGCAAGGGAAGATGGGGTACCTTCTATAACCCAGTATCTTTGTGATCCTTCCGTGAAAGAGTTGGACAAATTGTCTTAAAGAGATGGATGCATCTTACCGTAAGCTCGTCCAACGTTCCATTTAACCATCATGAACCCAAGGTTGGTACCCTCTCGAGGCAGGGGACCTTCAGTCACGTCATATGATTGGAAACAACCAGATACAAACTTAATTATGATGGTGGTACAAGACAATTCTCATGTTGCAGGATGGTTCCTTGTGATTTTGCACCCTCAACCCCTGTTATGATCCTCTATGACCCATTTTATTACTTTTTCATCTCTTCTGCTTTGTTACAGTTAGATTGTTCATAAGTTGATAATTCTTTTATTTTTAAACATATGAGCTGCCTCCAACGTTTGCTTATGTACATCTAATGAACTTTTTTGTATTGATGTAAGGTCAAATAATTTTTATTTTTTTTTTAATTCTAGACTACAAGTGTATCAGCCATTTTCATTTTCATTCTAAAGTTTAATTTTTTCAACAAAAAATATTTTTAAAACATAATCTAATCCACCGTGTTTATGATATTTTTTAACTCAAAATATAGACAAAGTATGAGGGATAAGTGTCACGATCTGAGATTCCCAATACAAGGATGGAGAATCATCTGAATAAAGTTAGTAGCCATTGAATTAAGTGCCAATGGAGACTGAATGTGTAAGTGGGAATACAAAAGTCCCACAGACAATGGGATCCATAAGCTAAAATTTTGATTTAGTGGTAGAATAGATGGGACAGAACCATACAATGGTATGGTCGCATCATAAACAGGAATGCTTTCGTTACTTTATCCAGACAACGTGGGGGCATTTCAGCCATTTCAACTCCAACCCATCAGCGAGCTAAGTAAACAACAGTAGCATCACTAGGCCGCTCCGGTCTTTATAAACCCCTCCCCTCGAAGCACTCCGGAGCAGGGAAGAAATAACAAAGAGAGACCTTGGCAAAACAAAACGAAACCAAATCCTTTTCCATTCCCCTCCCCCACCACTGGTCTCTGTCTTCTCCGTCGGGATCGACGGAATTCTTTCCACCCACGCCTCAAATCTTCGTCTCCTTCCATTAACTCTTCTTCCCCTGGGAGGAAGAGAGATAGGAGGGGTGAGGGGGAGACAGAGTAAGAGATGGCTCTTAGTAGCCTCTGCTCTATTGCATCCTCCCACGCCTGTGTCATCATGATCACCAGCTTCTTCCGTCACTAGCTATAGCAGAACAGAGAAGTAGCAGGTGTGCAAGACCTCTCTGAAGGGAGAAAGCATGGCCTTCTGGTCTTAAGCTGTCTCGCTAAGGAGTTCCGGAAAGAACAGAGGCATAAAGGGCGAGAAGAAGAGGAAGAGCGAGAGAGAGATCGGGAAGGAGTTGTTTGAGGTAAAGATTGGAGAAGAGACTGAAAAAAGACAGTTTAGAGAAAAAAAGACTGTGAGGGAGGGAGAGAGGTGCAGAATATGGCGGGACTGATGGCGTATGGGGGTCCAAATTTGGCGGTTTTGCTCCGGAACGAAGGGTTTCCCTCGGACGCTACCGAAGCCCTGCTCGCTTCGGACTCTTCTCATGGCGGATTCCTTGGTAACCATCTGGGCTTGTTTTGAATTCTGGAAGTTAGTTTTGGGTGATAGTATTCTAGTGCTCTGCTGCAGTTTATTGTCTTATTTTCTTTGATCTGATTCTAATTTTGAGCCGTTTATTGGGCTGCTAAGCTTTTTAGATGGTCAAAATGGAGATTTGTGTGTGTGTTTTGTTCGAGGGTGGGGTTGGGGGAATTTGTATAAAGGTTTGCAAGAGGGTTATTTTTGGTGCCGCTGATCTTCTGATCTTCTATTGGAATTTGAACTTGGTGCTTTTCCTAGTATGCGTTTTCCATTACTAATCCATTTCAAGTTTTGAGCTTCTGAAGTTTTTTTGGCACCAATCTTAGAACCATCTCTCTTAAGATGAGTGCTTCCAATCTGATGCGACTTCGTAACTGAGAGCTGCTTCTATTTTCAGTTATGTGTTGAGACCTATTAATCTTGTTGAAAATTCATTTGATTTCTACTTAAGCTGATGGATTTTTTGACATGCGCATAACAAACTACTCCAATTGAGATTTTCTGAATTATGATATCAGGATACGTATCATGTGTATGAGACTTCAGTTTAGTATAGAAGGACTGCCTTGATCAATACTCCCCACTAATTGTACTTCTTGTTTTTTGGCATTTCTTTGTTTACTGGATATTAAGTAACTTACATGATGGCCTTATCTTGGATTCAAATATTCAAATGACATTTTTGTAGGTGGTTTAACAAGGCACTTTCATAATTTCTCCCTTAAAAATGGTGTTTGCGGTTGCTAATTTGATTGAAATATAGAGCAAAATGTTCTTGACTGATTCTTTTTTTCATCGAACTTATGGTGATAGTGCAATGCATTTAGAAACCATATTTTGTTTGTGAACGTAGAAAGTTGGATACACAATGATAGTTTTCTATTTCCTCTGTTATTCAAGCTGGTGGATTAAGCTATCCATAGCCATGGTTAGAAGGTATATATTGAAGTCTGTTAAAATTCTTTTTGTCCCCAGGCTTGAAATCCATGATGAATATTGAAAATGCTCATGGGATCACAAATGAAGGATCATTTTACCGGTCCCTTGACTTGGATGAAACTGGTGGAGTAAACCTGGAGGAGTTTTGTCACCAGCCAGATAAGAAGAGGCGGCTAACGGCCGATCAGGTTGAGCTCCTCGAGGAGAATTTTGCTCTTGACAACAAGCTCGAACTAGAGAGAAAGATTCAGCTTGCGAAGGATCTTGGCCTTCAGCCTAGACAGGTAGCCATATGGTTTCAGAACCGCCGAGCCCGGTTGAAGACAAAGCAGATGGAGAAGGATTATGAAGTGCTTAAGTCCAGCTATGATGTTCTCAAGGCTGATTATGAGAACCTACTCGAGGAGAAGGAGAAGCTGAAAGCAGAGGTAATCCATTTCGGTTCAAGCAAATAAGCTTATACTGCTTCTCTCTATTTTTTCAGCTGAAACCTACATCCCTTTAAAAAGTACTTGAAACTTAATTTTTTGGGCGCACGATATCTCTTGCTTGTAGGTCTTTTGGTGTCAAGTTCCTCTCACTGCGTTAACAACGCCACACAATGCTGAACCTCTTTGTTTCTTAATCATGTTCAATACCCTGAAGATATGAGTACATGTAAATTTGCCCCTTTCAAATTTACACGACTATCATCAAGCTATATAAAGGGATACCTCTGGATTTAAAGATTTTTGTGCATCAGTTGCTAAGGAATAGTTGACATGATCTTGTTCATTTTCTTATTACGAGTCTGTTATTCTACTTCTTGGTCATGTGTCTTGCACAGATTGCTATATGTTTCATGCTGGTCTGAATGATGCCTCATAAGAATAAATGTGACTCGTCGTTTTTATTTCAACACAATTGCATTTGAAGGAGAAAAACCGAAGCACTATTGGGACATGCCTTTTTGAAGTTTGCAAGATTTGTCCTGATCTGTGTTTGTCTTTCCTCTATTGAAAAATATATTCAGAAGATAAATTGTATCTCGTTTATCACTAAGAATTTTCTCCCGAACAGGTTCTCTTTCTCACAGACAAACTTTGTAAATGGGAGAAGGGTGACTTAGAAACACATAAAATCAAAAATTCTCCTCCTCTCCTGCTGCAAAAACTAGACATGGATTCAGTTTTTGAAGAGAACAAACCCGATGTGCATGTTCTGCTGTGTAAACTAGAGGATCTCAACTCTGCCAACAGTCCGGTATCAGACTCGGATAGCCTTGGCTACACTGATGGAGTACTCTCTCCAATTTTGGAGCCGGCAGACTCTTCAAGTGTGTTCAAACCTGATAGGGCTCTTCTCTTACATGTCAATGAGGATGAGGAAATTAAAGGATGCAGCTCCATGAAGCTTGAAGACAACTCATTTAACTATGTTTTCCCAGTGGAGGACCAGGCTTTCTGGCTCTGGCCCTGCTGAGATTTCATACTTTCTGTTCCATACATGTCCATCCTGCTATATTGGTCTTTGTTTCTGCTATGGGGTTTTTCCTAGTATGATGTAATGATAAGCTAGGAGATCAGTAAGGGGCCATCTGGTGACCCCAGACCTAGGTGGGCTGTGTGGTTTTCTTCATCCTTTCAAAGTCATGATGATCTCTCTCTAGATTTCCCTTTCTCATCCTTTCGAAGTCCTTCCATTTGATGTATTATAAGTAGGCTTTCATAACAAAGCCTTGGGCAGCCAAAAGGCTTTTTTTGTGAATATGAATATGAAAAGCTACATGATTCGGAAGTCAAGCTAGCGGATGGATTGTGCTATATTGTCTGATGTGGAGCTATATCTGTAACTTCCAAGTGTCATAAATTGGCATGGAAATATGATCGCAGCATCCCCCTAACGTGTCATGTTGATCAGAATAGCTTTAGATATACTATTTTGGTCTAAAGAGTTTTTTCAGAAGGTTTTGATCTTTTACGAAGGTAAGAATTTTGTTGCTGAGTGGTTTGTGCCACATGGAACCAGGGTGTAACAGTGTAGCCTTTCTGTTGCTTTCTTCCATGGCAGCTGATTTGTCGCCGAAGCTTTTCTTGGGGATCCTGGTATATGGTTATTTTAATCTGATGTTGTGGAGTGCAATGTTTATTTTGCCCCTTTCATCTTTGTACGAGGTTACTTTTATTTGCTGAGTGCTTCAAATCGTGAAGGAAGGGATATCTAAGATTGATGTCGATATGAAAACGACGGCAATGCTCTACTCGTGGCTCCTATTAAAAGATGGTCAAAAGGGGATGTTATTGCAGCTGACAATTTTTTTTTTTTTGGGGGGGGCCAAATAAGATCTCTGTTGTAGCCTTTTAGGGTGTCGATTGCTTGCAATCCGAACATCAACAATCTATTATTTCTTCAAGTGAGAAAGCTTGTTTTGAAATTTGATAGCAATTAGTATAAATAAACATATATCCATCAGCAATGTTACGTATTATAGAACAACAGCATCTAGCACTGTTGTTAGGGCCCATCTGATTCCCATGTTCCCCAATGGATGATACTTCTTGTGCTTGACAAATATGGCTCTTCTTGATAAAAAGAGTGAATAAGAGTGCCTTTATCGAGTGCAAAACCATTCGATATGCCCGGACCAAGCACTACCGAATAGGGAGGGAGGGGGGAAAGCAAAAGAACATGCTATATCCATCGGGCCGGCGCCCTCTGAGCCAATAACATCTCCAAGGCATCTCAGCAATCATAACGGCCAGATGGCAGCTGCCACGAAAAACAGTTACAATGGAAGCTGAACAGGTGTCCAGCCTTGATGCGACGTGTCCGCTATCCGTGATCCGTCTTTGAGTGACTTTACAGGACCAAGGAGAAGCGGGGCCCGCGACAAGCCCGCCCACCTTGTTGGAGCTACGTGGCAAAGGAGAGTGGCCCGATGCCTTTCTGAAGGAGGGACAAGCATTTCTGCTGGGGTCGGACCACACTCGCCGAGAAAAAAAAAGTAAAAAAAATAAATATGAATATGAATAGATAACTATTCAATCTGTATCCGAATATTCGAATGTACATGCAACTTTATATAATATTTATAATATTTATTAATTTTTTTAAAAATATATAACTATATAGATATATTTTTAATTTGATTTATCATCTTTTTAGTAATATTTATAAATTTTTAATTATAAAATTTAATTATGTAAATAATATATGTAATTATACCCATATTTTCAATATCCGAATTATATCCATATTCGTTTAAAACAAATATGGATATGAATTTTTATATCAGAATAATATTCGTATTCATATTTATATTTGTCGGACAAAATAAATATGGATATAGATATGCTGGTATTCAATCCGATTTCAATTTTATCTATAACATATGCAGTCATCAAATTTATTTTCAATTTTTTATCAAAAAAAATTATGTTCAAAGGTCAGTGCTGGCATATAAATTAATTAACAATTACATACTAAATTTTTGTGATAGATACAGCCACCCTCATGGCCTGCGTACTGTAGTGCGGAAGCAATCTGTTTTAAACTTTTCTGATAAAAATATAACTTCTTGTTTCGTTTATGCTCCCTCTCTTTCACATATAGAAAGGAAGAGCGCACCAAAGTATAATTCCTTTCAAAATGAAATGTACGCAAAACCCCACAAAAGTACCATGAGCCTTCAAATCTCTTTTGCATCTTAGTCTCCTATAGCCCCTCTATAATTTCATCTTGTGGTCCACCATTCGGACCGGCATTATTGGAACACATTACCGAGGAAAAGCTTCTCTTCCCTATAGCAAATAACTCATCCTTATCTAAATTCCAAACATGTCTCATTTGGACCTCTAACAATCGACTGTTTATATTACAGCAAGTATAAAAATAAAGCACACACTGGCTCGTATAATTACACAGAATAGAGAAGAAAAAAAAAAAATAGACACAGAATTTACATGGTTTGATTGTAAAGCCTACATCCATGGACAAGATACGAGAGAAAAAATTTTACTATGATGAAAAGAAAAATACAATCACTCAGAACTCTCCAAACTCTAGCTACAGTCTGATTTTTCAAAAAAAAATTCATTCATATTACAACACGAACTTTTCGGATCAAATCATAATTCAAGCCCATAAAAAATATTCAAAATTCAAACCACATTAACAGTTTACATCCATTCCAAAAATTATGCCTCCATCAGCATGGTTTGAGTGATTGAATCAGCCTTGTTCCATACCATGTCCTGAACAGAACATATATATATATATATATATATATATATATATATATATATATATATATATATATATTATATATATATATGACGACCCAAGATATTCATAAAGATGGAAGTAGAACAAGTGGTAAAGTTGCTTTAAAAAGAAAAAGAAGTCCTGGATTCAATATATTCAGAAAACACCATCAACAGAAACATACATTTTAGATCTGCAGTCAAGCAACCCCAATAAATGCAAGGAGATGACTGCTGAGGACCCACCCCTAGTGTCAGTTGTTGTGCGCACGTGTCAAGCAGGTCGTAGGAGACCGTACGCTCCACCCCACGAAGTATTGTCTGCTTCGGCTAGGTCCGGACGGGGAGCGTGCCCCGTGGTCCCCATCGGGGGTTGTCCCTGGAGCCCCTGATCGGACCTCACCGGGGTTATTCCGCCCCGGCCCGACGTCACGCAGATGGCCTCACGGTTTTGTCCTTCGTCCTTTGGACAAAAGGCGCCTCGTGAGAGAAGGTGTGCTCGTATCCCTCTTAAGTATATGCACACACCAGAGTTGCCCGATGTGGGACTATTAAGGGAGGTCCCCCCACGGCCTGCCCACAACATGCACCCCACTCTGGAGGGTGCATGTGCGGACAGGGGGCGGGTGCCCCCTACCTGGCGCGCCACTGTTGTGCGCACATGTCAAGCAGGTCGTCGGAGACCACACGCTCCACCCCACGAAGTATTGTCCGCTTCGGCTAGGTCCGGACGGGGAGCGTGCCCTGTGGTCCCCACCGGAGGTTGTCTCTGGAGCTCCTGATCGGGCCCCACCGGGGGTTATTCCGCTCTGGCCCGACATCACGTAGACGGCCTCACGGTTTTGTCCTTCGTCCTTTGGGCAAAAGGCGCATCGTGAGGGAAGGTGTGCTCGTATCCCTCTTAAGCATATGCACACACCAGAGTTGCCCGATGTGGGACTATTAAGGGAGGTCCCCCCACGGCCTGCCCACAACATGCCCCCCACTCTGGAGGCTGCATGTGCGGACAGGGGGCGGGTGCCCCCTACCTGGCGCGCCACTGTTGTGCGCACGTGTCAAGCAGGTCGTCGGAGACCGCACGCTCCACCCCACGAAGTATTGTCCGCTTCGGCTAGGTCCGGACGGGGAGCGTGCCCCGTGGTCCCCACCAGGGGTTGTCCCTGGAGCCCCTGATCGGGTCCCATCGGGGTTATTTCGTCCCGATCCGACGTCACCCAGACGGCCTCACGGTTTTGTCCTTCGTCCTTTGGACAAAAGGCGCCTCGTGAGGGAAGGTGTGCTCGTATCCCTCTTAAGCACATGCACACACCAGAGTTGCCCGATGTGGGATTATTAAGAGAGGTCCCCTACGGTCTGCCCACAATATCAGTGAACTGCATAGCTAGAAACTCACCTAATTCTCAACACCTTGGTATGCTTTCTCCATCAAGGCCCCCGTAATGATCTCAATAGAATTCCGTATCATGCTTCTGCTCAGTAAAAACCATCTAGGGACTTGCAAATTTCTTATCCAAGGTTTTCCAACTATTGCCCAAAACAATAAGCCGGCCTCATGTTGTGATCGTTAAAAGGATAGATAAGGGAGAAGGCAATGGAGAAACGAATAAGAGGCTTTGGTCCTATGCAGTGAAACAAAACAATATAGTGACTGGGGAATAGAAATATAATTACTTTCAAAAAAGGAATACAGATACTAAGGTATTATCTTAAAGACGCATCTGCAGAAACTAGATGATAAATTTGATAAACTTACTATAATGGAACATAAAAAGACTTGGAAAAGAATTACTAATTTACTATGGATCCATATGAAACTTGTATTAGCCAACTCATGTCTTACTGATGAACGAGGAAAGCAAATAAGGTTCACAGACCTGTCCTTTAAACCAGTGTAAATATTTCTCTGACAGGCATGCACCGACAGAGACCATATTGTTTTTACCAACTTGTTCCAACTTATTCAGATGAATATAAGCAATAATTCGGGGACAATTGGATTATTTCATGGTTGTATCAGTGGGTATTGGAAAAGCTCACCTACCTTTTTTTTTTAAAAAAAAAATATTAAATATACGTAAACTCCAAAAATAGTAAAGTTCATTTAACATACTACAAGAATAATACCCAAGTTTTTCAAGTGCCATAATATATAATATTCAACATAATAAGTAAATAAAAAAAATATTACAAATATATATCAACTGTCAGATATCATGAAACAAGACCAGCTGCTACATGGTAAGACACTCCGAAGCAGACAGGTAGGCTGTGAATTGCAGGGGCTGAGCTTGAAAAGAATAATCAATTCCAATTGTCATGATGATATTTGGAGAGTAACGTGTAATGATAAGAAAAGGTTATGTTCAATCCAAGGTAGGATTTGCTGGTGAAACACAATTGTGATAGAACCACACATAGACATTCCAACAAAAACCATTTGTATAATCCTCAACCTTCAGGAGTGAAGTTGGCCTGTGAATCAACTGGCTGAGTGGCAAAACAATGATTGGCCTGTGAAGTTGGGAGTCATGCACAGAACACGGCACTGCAATTGGCCAACACATCGTCTCCACTGCACAGAACAACCATACGCAAGCCACAGGTGTGGCACGCTTACAGAAACGGTACTCACACCTTTCAAAGTAGGAATTGATAACTTGTAGGATTAAATTAGTTTGGAAGAGCACAAAACTTATAAATGGTAGTGATTGCCAAGTACTGTAAACTGTAAAAAAGCTAAAAGTTTACCAACTCTTCAGTATTTCAGCAATAGACTTCTGTCTAGGAGATTCTATAAGGAACAGAATAAAGGATGGGGGATTTTAATACAAAATCTATATTACTAAAATGACATCCTGAGCCAGGAGGATGAAAGGCTTCTAAAATTTGCTTCACCGGTCTGAAAAAATATTGCGAAAGGGAGTAGCTTCTTCCACCAGAGTATTCTGTTCGAGCTCCGAGATGGGAAACAAGTTTCGTTTTGGCACGATGAATGGTCTGAAGACAGGCCCCTCAAACACATCTATCCGGTGCTATTCTACCTCACCTGACTTCCAAATTTGTTTGTACAAGATTTTAAAAATTCTCTGGATATCAACAATATTTTCAGGGATGAAGCAATTGCATATTCGGAAGAAGCTTTCCATGACTTTAGGCGCCGTATAGACAATATAAAACTCTCAAGCCATCCGGATAGAGCAAAATGGAAATGGAGTGTAAATGGCCAATTCATGGTAAGAGAATGCTACCTTTTTCTAGGCAATGGTGGCATTTGGTCATCAGTGGTGCGGAAAATTTGGAGAACCCCCATCCCCGAGAAAATGAAGGTTTTCAATTGGTTGCTGTTCCACAACACAATTTTAACAACAAAAAATTTAATGCGGCGGAATGTCCATCTCAATCACGACTGCCCAATGTGCTGCTCTGACCATGAAGCTACATCCCATACATTTATTACCGGCTCATATAGTTCTTTTATTTGGCAGAAAATCAGTAGCAAGCTATAGATACCATCCATGCCTTATTCGGTTGGAGAACTTTGGGATGGCTGGCGTGAACACCAGCCTTCAAGAATCTCTAAGAAAGCCTGGGATGTTATCGCTTCTACCACCTGCTGGCTGATTTGGAAAGAACGGAACAGAAGGCTCTTTCAATTCGAAGCACTATCAGCAGCTGCCCTTCTTCAGAGAATCTACCCCACAATACAGAGCTGGATGGCTGTTACAGAGGATAAGTCTAAGCTAAGCATCCAAAAAATTATTCAAAAACTTGTCTAAATTCAGATCCAAGGTTTCTCCTATCTTGCAAACACTACCAATTCTTCTCCCAGAACGCCTTCTTTTTCTTATTGGTTGACCTAGGTCAACCAGTCTTCTTAATCCTGCTGGTAACCTCTATTTTCTGAATAAAATCTTGGATGGTTTCACCTCCCATTGGATCAAAAAAAAAACTCTTCAATATACTATCTTTGCAGCCACTACTCGTTCTAGCTTTAAGTTCTAAGAATGAACCTGGCCCACCAAGTCATACTTTCATGAGTCTGAACGAGATACTAGCTGCAAACAAGTTTAGAAGAGGTCCAACTCAAATGTTTACCGTTCATAAGAATGGTAGTTTTATTGGATGAGTAAGAAGTAGTTGAAAGAGGGAAAAGCTTGTATCGTCTCGTAAAAGCCTTTTAAGCAAAACCACTAAAAACGCACCACGTAGCTAACAAGATAACCAAAATAAATCCAACTGTTACATCTAGAATTTATTTTCAGATATAGCTCAACTCACACCCGGACCTAGAAACCCATGCTAAGGGCAAATTGACCTATCCATGAACAACTTGGGACGGGCTTGATTGATGATAAGTTCATTCCACAAGGAAATTAGCCAACATGTTCTGACTCCGCTTATAAATAAGCCCAGCCTGCAGAGCCCCTGGTGTGCAAAAATAAGTAGAAGGGCCAAATCAACTCGAGAATTGGCTTGTTCAGCTGGCTGAAGAACAAGCTCGACCGAGTGGTTTGAGCCTGAGTCAAGTCTGAAAACCTCTACCCACAAGACTCGGCTGAGGCTGTCGGTTCAGCTCTTCTGCTGTCCTCCATCTGCCACAAATGCAGCGAATGTTCAATATAATGTTGAGTGCCCTGGGCCACATCGCTATTTGTGATGTTTGGGAAAAAAACCCAAAAGGCACATGTCCATTAATCAACAAGGTCTTTCTGCAACTTGAAAATGTAATAGAAGGATCGCAAAATGACCCAAGAAGTTGGCATAAACATGACAGTTTGCTTATAATATATCTGTAATAATCAAATGTACATATCTTAGTTGCGGTTATTGGCAAAAAGAATCTCTCTTCAGGTAGGAAGTTGTAATATGAACACTGAGAATTAATAATGTGATGATCTCATAGATGTCCTTCGTAGTAAAGTAGATTAATATGTAATTATTTAAATGCATACTGAGTTTCTTAGGATTCACGCTCGTAGAATATGACTGTAACTTTATACTAGCTATCAACCTATTGCGACCCTTTCCCTTTATCGGGGCTTGGGGCCAGGATCTTGTTAAATTGAACGAAATATTTTGTTAGGCAGCCATATAGCTGACTATGGTTCATGCAACAGAATATTGGATAATTAGAAAATAATATATGTATGAGATGAATGTTGTCAAAATGAGAATATTGAGATTGCGTAACAATACAACAAAAGGTCTAAAAAATTTATTAAAAAAAATTTAGAAGTAGCATCAATTGTGAACAAAATTAGAGGGCAAGTTAGAAATAGCTATCTTCAGACTTTATCCTTAAAAAGCAGTCTTCAAACCGTACAACTGTAATACAAATGTTTATATTTGCCAATCCATCTCCTGTTGGATTCGCCTTCTGAAAAGCATGCATTATGGGCTATGTTGTTGGTTGCAGCATATATCCTCGACTATCATGGAGGCTCGTTCTTGGCCGGTGCAAGGGTGGAATTTCAGAATCTGATTAAATTTTACGCTATGAGTTTTTGGGTTCTTCCCTTTTTTTTTTCTTTTTTTTTTTTTTTTTCAATTTTTAAATTTTCAATTTGCATCGAGATGTTGCGTTAGAATTTTCGGACGGTTGACCCACGTATCTTTCCCGACCAAATAGGTGAGCCTCTTCCAACCTCATTCGCTGCAGCGATATGACCTCCCTGAGAAACTTGATACCGAGACATAGCCCACTATCCCTTCTGGACTCCACCACCACCCTCCCCCAGGTTCACCAAATCCACGCCCAACTCCTCGTTAATGGCCATCTCAACGACCCTCCCTTCTTCGCCAAGTTCGTCGCCACCTTGGCCCTCTCCCTCCCCCACTTCCTCCCCTACTCACACCACCTCCTCGCCCACTCTCCCCACCCCCCTTCCCTGTTCGCCCTCAACTCCCTCATCCGGGCGCACTCCAAGGCCCCCACCCCCCACCGCGCCTTCCTCTTCTACCACCAAATCCTCCACTCCTCCGCCCTCTCCCCAGATCACTACACCTTCACCTTCCTCGTCCGCGCCTCCGCTCAGGCCGCCTGCGCCGCTGCCGGCACCGCTGTCCACGGCTCCGCCCTCAAGCGCGGCCTCGCCGCTGATCCCCACGTCCAGAGCGGCCTCATCCACATGTACGCCGAATTCGCCCTTCCCGACGCTGCTCGCCGCGTCTATTCCGAGCTCCACTGTCCCGACGTCGTTGCCCAGACCGCCATGGTCGGCGCCTTGGCAGGCTCCGGTGAGGTCGACCTCGCCCGCGAGCTGTTCGACGGGATGCCCCAGCGGGACCACGTCGCTTGGAATGCGATGATCGCCGGGTACTCGCAGGTGGGCCGGTCGAAGGAGGCGTTGGAGTTGTTTTCTTTGATGCAGACGGAGGGCGTGAGGGTTGGTGAAGCAACAATGGTGTCGGTGCTGACTGCATGCGCCCATTTGGGTGCATTGGCTCAAGGGAAGTGGGTGCACGGTTACATACAGAAGAACAAGATTCGAATCGCGGTGATGCTTGGCACAGCATTGATAGACATGTATTCCAAGTGCGGCGACATGAGAAGAGCCATGGAGGTGTTTTGGAGTATGGGGGAGAAGAATGTTTACACTTGGAGCAGTGCAATTGTGGTTTGGCGATGAATGGCGCAGGCAAGGAATGTCTGGAGCTCTTCGAGCTAATGAAACAAGACATGTGCAGCCCAATGGGGTCACCTTCATTTCGGTGCTTCGTGGATGCAGTGTGGCTGGGTTGGTAGATAAGGGCCGTGAGCATTTTGATTCGATGAGGGATGAACATGGTATCGAACCATGGTACGAACACTATGGGTGCATTGTTGACTTGTATGGTCGAGCTGGGCGCTGGATGATGCGGTCAATTTCATCAATGCCATGCCCATCGAGCCCCATGTCGGAGCTTGGGGAGCTCTTCTCAATGCTTGTAGGATTCATAAGAATATCGAATTGGGTGAGTTTGCAACAAGGAAGATCTTGGAGTTAGAATCAAAGAATGATGGTGCTATGTGCTTTTGTCAAACATCTATGCCGACTCAAGGAATTGGAAGGGGGTCAGTAGCATTAGGGAGTCAATGAAGGCCGAGGGGGTAAGCAAGGAGCCAGGTTGCAGTGTTATAGAGGTTGGCGGCAAGGTCCATGAGTTCTTTGTGGGGGATAGATCACATCCAAGGTATAAGGAGATTGAGCTGATGTTAGAGGAGATGTCAAGGAGGTTGAGATTGGCGGGATATGTGGCTAGGACTAATGAGGTGTTGTTTGACATTGAGGAAGAGGAGAAAGAAGATGCTCTTTGTTGGCATAGTGAGAAGTTGGCTATTGCTTTTGGGTTGATTGCACTGGGGGAAGGTGTGACCATTAGGATTGTGAAGAACTTGAGGGTATGTTTGGATTGCCATGATGCCACAAAGTTTATATCAAAGGTCTTTGAGAGGGAGATTGTTGTGAGGGACAGGAATAGGTTTCATCACTTTAAAGATGGGGCTTGTTCTTGTATGGATTATTGGTGATGAGTCTAACTGATATGTTATATTCTCAAGTTCTTTCATTTCTTTTGAGTTCATGAGTGCATAACAAATATTACATTTGCTGACGTTTTGTTAATTTATTTCACACAGAAGAGAGAGGCGTGTGTTAACTTGTAAAGAATTTTGTTGAAAGAGTTACTTATTTGCAGTATTTAATAAAGTTCTATTGAATTATAACATTTTTAGACCCCCGAAGTGAGTTTTGCTGTGTTTTTTAGTAAAATGCCTTGTTCTGGCCTCTGAACATATCTGATATGAGTTCTTATGGTGATACAGTAAAGAAAAGAAAGACGAGAGCATAAATGCTCAAAAAGAGGGAATAAAAAGTTGATATGGATTGCTAATTCAAAGTTATCTATACAAGCAACATGAGATTTCCATTACAATCAAAATAGGTGTCCTCTTTTGAGGGCTTAAAACAACAGTTGTTGCCAATAAAAATTAGAAAAAAAAGGAGAAAAGGTGCTATAAAGTGTGACAAATATTGGTTGCTCTGCCATAAAGTGTGTTAAATATTGCCAGCTTGGTTTTTTTTTTTTTTCCTTTAGCTCTCAACAAAAACTATGCTTTGCAAAAGCAAATTTTGATTATAATTTATAGCCTAGTTTCGAATCATGGGCTAACCATATCTCTTCAATAATCCATACAGCTTAGTTTCGGATCATGGGCTAACCATATCTCTTCAATAACCGTATGTCACATGATCTTGTATTGTATAACCAGGTTTTATTTGATTCCATCTATGAAGTCCAAGCTGAGAGTGATACATGAAATCAGGTTTCAAAACGAGACTTTGAAATACGGGATTTTGGAGCTTGTTTTATGGAATCAATCTACATGTCTGCACTGTAGTTTGGATGTGGCAAATCATTAACCCAAGGATAACTGGATAATAATTTGTACGTAATATTATTTTTACATTATAAATATTTTCATTTATGAAAACATGTGCAGTTTATAACATGACAAAAATCATTATGAATTTTATATTTATATTACATGTATAAATATTTTCATTTATGAAAACATGTGCAATTTATAACATGACAAAATCATTATGAATTTTATATTTTAGTTCAGGCACAAATCATCAATTATAAGATAATTAAATTCTAAAAAATGTAAGGAATTTGTAACAAAATTTAGTAGAAACCGCTTATAACAAAATTAATAGGTCCATCATTATAATGTTGTCAACTTGTCATAGATCAAAAATATAATCTTGAAAAAAAAAGATAGTAATGACAATGATGAGAGTCAATATTGTTCTTTCTTCTTTTATTCGCTTTTAATTTTAAGTAAAACTGATACTACCATAATCTTATTCAAGATACTAGTTATTCAAGATGGGAGGGGCATTTATCCGGAGTACTTACAACCAATAAATTGAAATGGCGTTGGCACATGAAATGTCTACATCTGTTCAATTTCCTGCAACCGGAAACAGGCAAACCTCCATACCCTTCCAGAAGTCATCCGCAATATTTATGGTCGACGGTGTTTAGTGTCGGGTTTGCCGCATTGTTATTGGTTTAATAGGCAATTAGGCAGTTAAGTCCCTTGCGTGAATACCACGGGCAAGATTCTAAGATTTTGTTATATAAAACACCAGGGCGCACTCGACCTCTCTCAGACGCGCGCGAGCACACTCCCTCCCTCGATGCTTCGGAGATCGCTCTCTCGAGCTCCCCTCTCCTCTCCAATGGCCTCCTCCAAACCCTTCCTCTCCCGTTCGCTCCCTCGACTCGATCGCTTAGGTCCTTGTCTTCTCATACCACTCCTCAAACCCTAAACCCTTCTCCGTCTCAAGAAGAAGAATCCCATGAGAATCTCCGAGATTCCTCCCGCCCAACGGTGTCCGTCTCAATCGACCGCTCCGGCTTGCACAATTCACCAGGTATCACTTGGAAAACGCTCGTTGACCCAAATGTCGTTTTCTTCCCTTGATTTTTTTTCCTAGAATTTTATGAGAGGAATATCTTATTTTATTTCTCGTTTATTGTTTCTTGTGACTTGCGGATTTGAAGAGCACTCCCACAATCCTTCTTCAGACTCCGAGCTTGTTAAGCATCTCAAGAGTATCATTAAGGTTTGAATCGATTGATCGTTAAATCGTTCTTTGTTTTCTCTTGCTATTTTAACTGTCAGATTATAAAGGTTGGTTTTTTCTCTAAACCATTTCTTTGTGTTTCCTCTGCTTAACCTTTCGCTATGGGAAGTTTTTTCGTTGTGTGCACGTATATAAATTTTTGGTATGTAAGATATGGGATATTGACAACAAATAAAGCACGACGTTCCTGTGATGAATAGATTTTGTTAGTGATAGCTAGGGCACTGGAAAGAAGAGGTCACAGGCACGGTGAGGCGGTTTTTAGGCAGTCAAGAAAGAAGGACAGAGAGGAAAAGGAGCAAAAGAAAGAAAGAAGGTGTAAGTCGAGGGATGTGGAGTTTGAGGTAAGCTGTTACTTGCTGTTGGTGGACCGGCAAGAAGCAGATAATACCAGACAACTTCTCTAATTTCAAATATTTTGGTTTTCTTTTTCCTTGAAGTTCTTATTCATCATTTTTAGCCCCAGATCTTTCTGCTGTATAGCTACTTTTTTTATTTTAAAGTTATTATTAATATTAAAAGATTATGGTTGATAACTTGTTATAACTTCAATGAACATGTAGATTGTGAATTGTCATAAACTACTAGACATATATTTGTAATATATACCTTGTTACAGTTTCAGTAAAATTACAGAACAGCAACGACTTTAAACTGTTAGAGATATCCGTTGAGAGTAACTAATTTATAAGCGCAGGATCTTAGTGAATGCAACCTACACATATGGCAGTATTAGGCTGTCGGATGCCCACTTACTGAAGTCCTACCTAGATGGCTGTTACTAGGAGCCCAACCTTGAAAAGGCATGTGGTAAATGATTTTGATAACCTTTACTAGAATTTCTGGATTTTGCATGTTTAGTTAAATTTGTATGGATAATTGTATCAAATATGATGAATAGGTAGGATCTCTAGTCAACAACTCTTGAGTGGGTTTGGTATTTCCAACTTTCCATCATATTGGAAGAAGTTTTGGAGGAAAGAATTTTTTGATTTATTGGGCATCAAAAATTCTTTAGAGGGTGAGCCTGTGCGCAATGGCAAAGTTGTTTCATTATGACCTGGGTGTCACAGATTTTAGATATAGAAACAGCCTCTCCACATGTGGGGGTAAGGGGACCCCCAGTGGCAAGAGCCTCATGCACTGAGCCACCCTTACAAGGTTTTTGTCTGTTACATAAATTGTCACATTAATAAAAAAATGTGCTCTAACTGCTTTCAAATCAAGGTCAAGATCCTCGTCCATTTGATACTTTGTTTGATTCTAGGGCCATACTGGTGCACCTTATAGTATAATGGTTAGAAATGTTTCCTTTTTGATTTCCATGACTGTTCAGAGTCAATCAGAAACTGAGATCATTGCATGTAGTATTTATTCTTTCAAGGGGCTCACCTATGATATGAATCTTTCTTGTCACTTTTGGAACTTTCACTTCAGCTCTTGTTGACCACGGCTTGGTTATGCAGTTTAAGATTTAAGCTTGGATGAGTTAGAAATTTGCCTAGAAATATAAGCTTGATCTATCATACTCTGTTCCTTGCAAGAGTGGCCAACCTTTTAGGACAGGGGTGGCATTATGGGCTGAAATCTATGTGCGAGAAGGGGCTAAAGATTGTATCTCATGGAGAACTTGAGGGTCAGAAGCCACTCATAGCTCATAATAGCAACTTTTGGGTGTTCTTTTTTAAAGTTCCTTTTAGCTTCATTTCCTTTCTTTGTTCACATTCAAAAATTTGTTTAACTGTGTGTGATGCATGTATGGTGTGTCATCATGAGTAGAGGTTAACATGTCCTAGGTTGACTTATTTTGCCACTTGTCATTGCCTGTTACCAGTACCTTTTGGGGTCACAAGGTGTTTTTTTTTTTTTTTTTTTTTTGTGTGTGTGTGTGTGTCTCAAGTGCCTGTAGACATTCCTTTTTCTTCTTGTTAACACAAGCGACTTCGAGTTAGAGGGTTAAGAAAATCCCCAAGAGGTCATATGGTTTTGAAGGCTATGAAGTGCTTGGTGCACTAACTATAAAACTGCTGATGATCCTAGAGCTGCTATCGGTTGATAGTCAATACCGATGCAACAGATCATCAGAAGCTTTTTTATTGAAGTATTATAGTAATTAACTGGGAATTATTTAGTTTCTACTGGGACTACATTATCATGGCCAAAGCATTTTGGCCACCTACGCTACTAAAGAAACTCAAAGTAGAGTGAATTTTGTCCAGGTTTTCATAATTTGATTCAAGTTGCCTAAGAGATTATTTAAATTATACTATTTTTCTGCTATACATGCATTAAAGAATGTATCTAGTAATTTTGAACTATCTATAAACCGAAGATCCAACTGATGAGACTCTAGTCTGCATAAATTTCATCAAACATAAATGTTCATCAACTGTGGTTGTCGGTAAGGGACTTATACACATTAATTTCCATGGATTGATGATGTGTTGTGCTTAGAAAAGAAAAAGAAAAGGAAAACATACTTGTATTTCATCCTCTTTTTTTTTTTAAAAAAGAAAATCCCCCTCCCTCCCCCTGCCCCCCCCCCCCCAAAAAAAAAAAAGCTCTAGAGTTCCTCTCACACTTAAGAATAATTTGATTCAAGTCTGTTAGAATTTCTTTGCATTTGGCAATGGTTCCATGATTCCATCTTCCAATTATGCTGAGATTCTTTTTCTGATATGTTTTCCAGTATAGCATCTCTAATGGTTTTTTTTTAACTGCTTGTTTAATAGTTCCGTGGAGGTCCTATTTCAGTCGCTGAATACATGGAAGAAGTTTTGACAAATCCTCATTCAGGTTTCTACATCAATCAAGATGTATTTGGAGCTGGAGGTGATTTTATTACGTCCCCTGAAGTGAGCCAGATGTTTGGAGAGGTAATTTCATTGGTCAGTGTTTGTTCCTTTACTGCCCATTATACCCTATGAATGTAATAATGGGGGCTTGTTTCATAGTTACAAAGGCCTAAGTTCACAGAAGTTGAGCATAACGAGTGGATGTTTTCTACTTAGTAGGGAGTTATTCTAGATCTATATTTTTGGCTTAATTTAGTCCCGTTGTTGAATATGTATGGATCCATGACATCAGTTTTTTCATCAACTTTTGTAATCTTTGTTAGAGTTGCAGAAAAGAACAATATTAATTTTTTGATGCATACCAGAAAGTAATCTAATTTAATCCAATGCTATTATTTCAGATGATCGGTGTGTGGACTATGTGCCTTTGGGAGCAGATGGGACAGCCTGAAGAAGTGAATTTAATTGAACTTGGCCCAGGACGTGGGACGCTTATGGCTGATCTTCTCCGTGTAAGGCATATTCTTTTGTTCTCTCCTTGTTGAAATTCTAGTTCAGTTTTACTGTTGAAACTTCAAGTGAATGAGCTTTATTTAATTTTCTAACTGTTTCATTTGCATCCATTAAGTTATAAAGATAAACCAATCTTTCTTGTAGGGCTCTTCTAAATTTGTGAATTTTAAAAAGACTCTTCACATTCACATGGTAGAGTGCAGTCCTACCTTGCAGAAGCTTCAATACAGTGCTTTAAAATGTGTGGATGAAGCTGTGAATGAAGATGGTAGTACTAAAAGGACAATTAGCATGTTATCTGGATCTCCTGTTTCTTGGCATTCCACTCTGGAACAGGTTCCATTAGGAAGTATGAAGTCCTTTTGAACTTCGGAGTTAGCAAGTTCAAATCTTCTTTTTTCCATCCTGTTGTTTTGTAGTTCTTATATTGCAGAAAATTTAAACATTAATGTGTTCTTTCTAATGATTAGTTTTGATTTTTTTCCCCCTACAGCACCAACCATTATCATTGCGCATGAATTCTATGATGCTCTGCCAATCCATCAGTTTCAGGTTTGTCAGGGGGTTTTTGTTACCTATTAGTTTCGCTACTTTGTTCCCTTGAAAATAGAATCAATATTTTATTTAGTAGCCTGTCTTCAGATATATGAATGAAGATGATTGTAAAACTTATCTTCCATGAATGTATGAATAATTCGTCAGACTGTTGGGAGACTTCCTAGTTGCAACTGATGAAAATTTCCGCTTTAGCAGGTCTAGAAAAATGCCCGGAGCTTTTTAAACTAATGCCCTTGAATATAAATGTCTCCACATGATAATTTGTTAATCACTCCTTTATTCTTTATGTCAGTTTCTAAATATGTATAGTTTTCATGATGGGGAAACTATGCGGAAAATCATATTGCCTCAAGAGTAGTCTACATTTGGTTTTAGGTCCACAGAAACCAGAAGAATTTAGAAAATTTGGCTGCACCTGTATGTTCTATCATGAAGGCATGAGAATCTCTGTTTTGTCCCTTGATTTTTCAATATCCAGGCCTACCAGGTTTTTTAAGCTGCTGTATGACCTTCCTTGTTGGGCATACCACAGGCAAAACAGAAGCTAGGCTAGACCAAATTGATGAACTTGTACATTTTTCAGTAGAAATGATACAAAAAAAAATATTATCTCCTTCTTTGCTAATCTGCTGTGTTATATGGTAGAGAATTTTGGAAGAATTGGTATTTTAGCAGCAGATAGAATCAGTAGATTTATGCCTAGGCGATCCTCTAGGAAAATGTGGGAAAAGGGATTTGAGAATAAATGTTTGCCTATTTCTTTTTTTGACTATTATGATATGTCTTGATTGGTAGGTTTCAAAAACTTGTGTTTATTGATAATGTAGACTTGCATGACAAGGGATGGCATTGAAAGCTTGATCATGATTCTGTCCTGGTATTCCCACATATCCTTCAATTGATATATGATGTACAAGCCCCTAGAAACTGCATTTGTGCCTCACATTGGTGCAGAATGCATAAAGCAGGCCAGATCAGTATGTGAATTTATAGCATGTCATGAGTTATATGACCCATTAGCAGTATTTATAATCAGTGATACTTGATGTACTTATTGTTGAAAATAAGGTATGCTTATAAAACTTTTCTATGAGAACTGCATCCTATTCATTTTTTTAATTTTTTCAGTCTTCTTACACTTTAGGTTATCCCTTGTATTACTAGTGAAGGTCTTTTCCCATTTTTATCTGTCAATACTGTCTCCACTATACTTCAACTTTATAATATTTGGAACTGCTAATTGCACTTTAATTTTTGTAAATGATATTGGAGCTGATAATCATACTGATATTTTCCTTGAGATGCATTTTATCTGATTCTCTCTGAAAAGCTAGCTTAGAGAATGTCACGCACTGTGTTTGCATATAACAAAGAATACTCATATATGTAAGTCTTGCAAGTGTATCTTCATCAGAAATCAGTCGTACAAACATACCTTATCAACACTTTGAAGCATCATGTGCATCTGCACATGCCAGTTCTAGTTGTGGATAAGAGGACAATCCATGCAAATAATAGTGCTTGCAATTGTCTGATAAGCCCTTTTTTTTTTATTTTTTTAGAAAATCATTGCATTGTGTGCATGTGCATGGCTATTTTGTTCACCATCTTAGTTGCAAGGTCTTCATGGTGGCAGTCCATAATGGTCGGCAATTTTTGTTTATAAGCATGAGTGATGCATTAACTACCACCTTCTTTATTTTAGTCCTATTTTGTGAAGTTTTGGTATCGATATGCTGTTTTTTTATAGTTTTATTAACTCATTTTCTTGCTCTAGGGATCCTATAAGAGTTATCCTATACAACAAGGCATATATTTATATTTACGATTAATAGCAGTAAATTTTAAGATCAATATCGGTGCAATAATCGTTTACAATTCTATTTCAATGAAGACTTTGTGCTGTTCTGGTGAGGCCTTTTCATTTGGGGTTTTTTATACTTTGACTGCAGAAATCTTCACGTGGTTGGTGTGAAAAAATGGTAGATGTGTCCGAAGATTCTCTGTAAGTGTTCAACAATCTATTTTGTCAGTGTACTTAATTTTCATGTTATTCATTATGACTTGGATTGCAGCTGGTAATATAATCTTACCTTTTCTTTTATTTAGCAATTTTCGCTTTGTTTTATCTCCAATGCCCACTCCTGCAACTCTATTATATCTGAGAAAGCGTTGTCAGTGGGCTTCTGCTGAGGAGGTAGCCAAGCTTGACCATATTGAAGTGTGTCCCAAAGCAATGGAGCTGACTCATCAAATTGCAAAGAGAATTAGTTCAGATGGTGGTGGGGCTCTCATTATTGATTATGGGAAAAATGGAATTATTTCAGACAGTTTACAGGTCAGGACTTTCTTTGATGATGTTGACAACATCTGCATCTTTTCGTTGTATTCCTGTTCATTCTTAGTAATACTTGGCCTGCAGCTGATATCAATGAGTCTAGTTTTTCAGCAGAATATAGGCTTGTCTTTAACTAGTTTAGCGCCCCCCACACCCCCCACCAAAGAAGAAGAAGAAGAAGATGAAAAAGACAAAAAGGAGGTCATGTTGATTTATTGAGTCAGTTTTCATGGGACTTTTATCTCAACTAGAGTACTATGTACTTGGCAATGTTTTTCTTTCTAGTTTCTACCTGATAATGAGGTTTCTGTAAGCTTACCCGGAATGGATTGAAGAAATTTGTTCACTGTCTTTATGTTTATCGGACAGTTCTTTACTGTTATTATCACTTCTGCTTCTTAAGGACCCGGTCACAGTTTGGCATCTCCTAGCAGCGGCCCAATCCTTCATACTTCTCAATCTATATGACGTGTGCCACTAGATAGGGTGTCATTTTAAAAGCTCAACTTATTCTTGGATGAAATTTTGGTAATCAAACATTTTTTAGCATCTTTTGGGATTATCAGATTGATATTCATATTTTATTCCTTTTACCTTTTCTTTTTCCCCCAACTCCTTTCTTGTATTTTGCTTATGTGATTAGTTTTCACATCTGGAGAGAATCATCTGTTTCACATTGACCTCATGCAGCCATATGTTTCACAGATTTTTTTATTTTTCACAAGTTTAATACATCTAGATGTCATATCTGTAGGCTATTCAGAAGCATAAATTTGTGAACATACTAGACAATCCTGGTTCGGCTGATCTGAGTGCATATGTCGATTTTGCTTCTATTAGACATTCTGCCAAAGAAGTTTCAGGTACTTGTTTGACAATATCTAGTTACCTCTACTGATTTGTAAAAAGTTTCATTAATCACTTACTAAAGAAAAAACTGGTCTATTTTGCATCTGCGTATCTGTAGTTCTTTATGAGTGGTCATTCCAGTTCTAACGATATGACCTTTTACAGAACATATATCGGTTCATGGTCCAATTACTCAATCGCAGTTCTTAGGTTATCTTGGTATCAACTTCCGAGTAGAAGCCTTGTTACAAAACTCCACTGAGGAACAAGCAGAGTCTCTGAAGACAGGCTATTGGCAACTGGTTGGAGATGGTGAAGCTCCATTTTGGGAGGGCCCTAACGAGCAGACACCTATTGGTATGGGTAATCGATATTTGGCAATGGCAATTGTGAACAAGAAGCAAGGTGTTCCGGTTCCATTTGAATGAAATGTGAGGATGTATTTACTGGTAGCACAAATTTTTATTTACATACGAGATATTATCTTCTCTCTTATAAGAAATAATGCAACAGGCTATTCCAAGTCAGACAAAGTAAAGTACACAGTCGAAGCAAAAGAAGCTACCTGTGTGTTTTTATTTCTGTTCTCTGTGGTACTGCTTTTCTTTCCCTGCTGAAGATTGATCGATTTGATAATTCTTGGAAATTAAAATAATTGGTGTTTTTTGTATCATTTACATTCTGAAATTCCTTACTTTTAAGGGACATTCTCATTGAGTATTCCTTGCTGAACCTGCAACAGGCTCATACTTAACAATGAAATATGGAGGCTTCCTTGTCTGCTGCTTCCATTCATATTTCAGCCAATCCGGCCTATGGTCAGTGGGATCATATGGTTGCCGTACCTAATGGCAAGGTAGCTGGATGCTGTTGTAGGCATTCACTGGGGTTTCAGTGGAATGCAAATGAAATTAATGCACTTGCATGTACTTCAGTTACCTGTGACCATATGTTAGAACAGAATGATAAATACATAGTTTTCCCTCGCGCTGATTAAATCTGCTGTTGGTGGATAAACAGCATACAAAAGAATTGAACTTGAATTTTTTCATGTGACAGGTTGGCAACTGCTGAAGCATTTTTTCCAACCAGTCATCTGATTTGTATCTGTTAACCAAAGCATTGTTCTGTAGCTGCAGTAGCCTCCTGTCAGCTTCCTGAATGCTACGAGTGAAAAATGAGAGCAACCTGAGGCAGGTAGGCTGGTTTATGCCGGTCAAACCTTAAATCTACAGTAGCTGGATATAAATTCCAGGAACGAAAATAAATTCTCGTTTAGTGTTTTGTGAGATGTGGAGCTGCTGTATCTATATTTTGTCCTGCACCAGGTGAAGAGAAAAACCAAAAGCATTTCATGGCTGATGGTGAAAGGGAGAAGCTTTTGAACGGTTATTTACTTTGCAATCCTAAAGTTTCACAGGATGTTCCAAATAACCTTTCATATGGTTCGTTTTTTGTTATAGTTGGTTAGTACTCCACCTCGGCCAAATAAGTCACCCTATGATAGTATTTAGAACGATAACTTATTGGAAATTTTCATTTCCCATTTCCTCTTCTTTAACATCCGGTGGTGGTGAACTTGCATTACTTGCTAGCCCTGTTTGGATGTCAGCGTAAGTCACCTGTGTATAACGGGATTTTTTTTAAATATTATTTTTTATTATATATTTTTAAAAATATCCTCATCCTCAATTTATTTATGAGATTATCGTTTTACGGTGAAATTGTGATTTGAAGTGACGGTTTCATCCACACATTGTACACCCGCTCGTCATTTACCCAAAATTGTCAAATGTGAGATCGTAGCTTAAAGTCGTGATTTTACGAAGCCATGATTTGAGGACATGATTTTTTTGAAATCGTAGCTAGAAGCTATGGTTCTAATTGTGGCCTTTTTTAGATGGCGGTCAATGCCCGATTCAATTGGTTTTTTTTTTTTTTTTGGCATCTCAAGGATGGACGGCATGTAGGGTGGGGAGGGAGAGGGCGGACGAGCTGCGGGCAGACTGGTGGGGGTGGAGAAGCCATGGGTAGCGGGCATTGTGGCTCGGGGGTGAAGGGGGATCGAGGGTGGATGGATAGTGGGGATGGTGTGGAGGAGCTATGGGTAGTGGGTGGAGGCACGAAGGAGCCGTGGATAGTGTCGGTGGGCGTAGGGAAGCCCAGATGAGGGGTGGGGCGGATTCACGGGCGTGTCGGGTGGAGGGGTTGGCAGGGAACGAGGGTGGAGGAGCTCGTTGGGGGGGGGGGGCGTTGGAGGGATGTGAGCACAGCGTTTGTGGGGAAGGGGCACGAAGGGCGGGGTGGGGGGGGTGCAAGTGTCGGGGTGGGGGACTGGGGGTGCGCGCAGTCGCAGGAAAAGTCGTGGGAGACTACGGTGCGAGCACTGGAGTGGAGGAGCTCGTCGGAGAGTGGGAGGAGGGAGGCACGGAGGGAATGGGAGCATGGCATCTGGGAAGAGGAGCTCGCCGAGTAGTGGGGGAGGAGGGGGGTCGGGATATGAGCGTCGGGGAGCACTGAGGAGCTCGGGGTGGTCGATCCGGACGGAGGGGTGGTGGGGGGGGTGTCACAATGTGGGCTTCGAGGAGTGCGGAGGAGCTCCCGGAGAATCAAGATGCATTCGTCGGAGAGTGGGGGGAGGAAGGGGGGCGGGGGCCGAGATGCGGGCAGGGGTAGTGCGGAGAAGCTCATCGGGAGGGGGTGGGGTCCTACGTCGAGGTGGGGAGGGAGAGGGGTGTGGGGTTGCTTGCGTGGAGCCGAGAGAATCCTCCATATTGCATGCGCAAGGTGCAATTGGACCGCACAAATCCGATGGTGCATAACATGCCACGTGACCCCTTCTATTTCACCAATTTTCGATTGTGCGCTCTCCACCGTGCATAGGTTTTCACCATGCATATGCTTAGTGCATGCAATAATCTCTCGAAGGTGGGGCACCGGAGCGTTCGAAAAAAAAAAAGAGAAAAAAATCTCAGTAAAATCATGGATTCAATCCACTGTTTCATAATTTGAATATGACTACATCACAAATCTAAAACTTGTAGGTTCAATCTGTGATTTTGGCCATCTAGACTCAAAATCATGGGTTCAACCCATGATTTTAACTTAGGTGGTATCCAAAAGGTAAATCCGGAAATAAGTTTCATTTGAGAGTATTTTTGAAAGAAAATATTAAAAAAAATATTTGAAAAAAATCCCGTATAACGTGCGTCCGGCAAGAGCGTAAACGTTAGCGGGTTTATTTTAAGAAAATTTCATCTCCTACGGAATGAATTCATAATTCCGGTATATATGTAAACCTCCTTCCTATTGGAATCTATTATAGTAAAAACTCGCTTCAAAGCCCTTCCTCCCCGTATGAGATTAACTCGTTGGACGCGTCATCTCCGTGCCAGCAGGCATCCGAACTGGGTTCGCATTACTTTAAAATGCTTGAAAGTCATGAATCAATCCAAATCCAATGGGGTTTACATTAATGAATAGCCTGAACATATCATTGAATTCATGGATTGGATCAGCAAAATAATGATAGGATCACAGACTGGGTTGGATCACAGGTGTTTACGGGAAACCCCTAAGTTGGTCCAAATCCTTGCAGTAGAGGTGCTTGTCTTCTTGGTTGTATGGGCTCGCTGTGTGATGGCGGGTTGGTGGTGTCCTGTACGTAGTGGGGGTGGTTGGATTGACCGCGAGCCGTGGGCAATCCGGAAAAAGTTGGAGATCCAAAGATAGAATGAGATCTTAATCTATCTAGTTTTCAACATGTGGCAGCATTTTCAGGGGGCTGGCTGCCGGCTATAGACCATGGAGCAGTAGATCTAGGATCGTCTCAAGGGTTGGCAATTGATGTCCTCTGCTTGATGGGCAGAACGATTCTTATGAGATTGGTGTTGAGCTCTATATCGGTGTACCTCATGGCAAACACGATTGTATCGAGTTTTTATCTCAAATGGTTGGAGCAGCAGTTTCGAAACTTCTTGTGGAGCTTAGGGTATGATAGTTGTAGGATCCATCTGCTATCTGGGTAGGCGGTTTGTCAACCTGTGAGGGATGGGGCATTGGGATTCATTTTTTTGGTCAAGAGGGAGACCATGAACGTCAAGTATAGTACAGATTCCTTATCTAGTCTGATTGTCTATGGAGCAGGATGAGGACACGATATGAGATATGAAGTCAAGGATCTTAAACCCAAGTTATCCGTGGTTGCTCCATCAGAAAGGAGATTTGTGCTCACGGGCCAACAGTACAGGCCAGGTTAGATAGTTAATTAGGGATAGGACTTTGGTGGATATGAGTTAGGATGCCTAGATTTCTAGTCTGCCTCTTTCTCGCTAGTCGACTTATGTCAACAGTGAGGTGATGACCATCTAAAGCTCTGTGACTTGCTCACTACCGATGGTAGGGGCTGGAGAGCTCAAATATCATTCGATTTTTTAGTGGTCTGTTTGCTGATTGGATTCTTGCCACTCCAATTTCAGTTCATAACAGCCATAATTTGAGGGTGTGGGGCGCTCATGTTGTCCTAAGGTTCCCATAAGGGACTGTCTGAGATGTGCAGGCCGATGATAAACAAAAGGATCAAGGTTGCTTGAATTTGGAGAGCGGTCGCCTATCCCAGAATGAGGCTCTTTCTCTAGAAGCTTGTATGGGATCAGCTTCCGATGCATACATTTTTTAGGGAGAAGGGCATAGAGCTTCCAATTTTCATCCGGCCTGCGGGTTGAAGGACGAGTCGACAGAGTATGCTATTTTACATCGTTTGAGGGCGAGGCTGATTTAAAGAAGGATGGCAGCCATCCTTGAGAGGTGAGTAATGCCCTTGGCTAGAATCCTTCTTGAGCGCGATTATTAGAGTATGGCTAAGAAAATGACCTCTAACTTGGGGTGAGGTGGGGATGGCTTATATCACCTACCATATTGACTTTTTAGGAATAGCTTGATCTTCGAAGGTGAGGTGGTGTCTATGCACTAGGTGCTGTAGAGAGCCATTTGCTTAGCTGTAGAGTATAACCATTTCAATGTTGCTGGTTTGCCCCTTGACTCCCATGCTGCTCCTACAGTGACTTGGAGGGTTATTTTCATTTCTTGAGAGCTCCTCCTTCCGAGTTTGTCAAGTTGAATTTTGATGGTAGTGTTAAAAATGATAAGGGTGGTGTGGATTTTGTCATTTGGGGCTCGGATACTAAGTTGTTGGTGGCCGGGTGCACTTATTTTTTTGAGTCTTCTATCCTAGGAGCTGAGCTTCATGCCATCTGAGCGGACATTATCCATGCCAAGCATGAGCTACGGATGGAGAGAATCTTCATTGAGAGAGATTTTGCTATCATTATCGATTGTATCTAAGACAACACAAAGCAGTTGGAGATCCATTCGCTTCTCTATGATTCTGGAACGCTCTTCATCTTTCAATTATGGTGTCGGACCAATATGTTTATTGAAAAAAAATAACGTGAAAGACATATGCTTCTTATATGACAGAGCACTGCAAAAATTAGATTTGAAGATAGGATGAGATTTGTCCATTGATCTTGTGAGATTTTTTATACTATAATTTTCTGAACTGCTCTCATGTTAAAATGGTGTGACTGCTCGTGTGCTGTTGTGTGTCGCCTGTTAGCGAAGGCCCGAGGAATTGCATCACGGACATGGTGATACATGATGACGATGAGTGTGGTAATGAAAATAATGTTGGTGGTGGTGACAATTATGGAGGTAATTACCAGCTAGTTGGCAGGCTATTATTGCCTTTCCCTCGAAGTTGGTGCATTTCTGTGCACCACTATCAACCTAATTAAGGAGGGGAGAGTTTTTTTAAGTTTATGTTTAGTAAAGAGAAGAGGAAGGATGCGGCGGGGGCATCTTCAAGCATTGCATCTTTGCTCAGTAAACGAGAAATTTTTTGTGCATCGTATATGATATATAAAAAATTTAATAAAAATAATTATTTTACAGAATTGATTCATATAATTATAATTTTTTTAAAAAATAAAAATATTTTTATTTTTTTAAATTTTTAAATAAAAAATAAAATTATAGATATTAAATATGTATTAAAAAGTAGTTGGATAAAAATATTTTTTTTTATATTATAATATTTTTGATCATATTATAACATCATGTATGTCGAAAATAATAATTTGATACAGGATATCATAATATGCTACAAAATATCATAATTTTTTAAACCATATTATGATATCCTGCATATAGTAAGTCATAATATACCACAAGATATTATTTTTTTTTTCAAAAGGTAGGGATATTTTCGTCATACAAAATTTTTAAATGAAAAAGTGAAACTACATGCATTAAATGCTCGTTGAAAAGCGGTGGTTGCATGGATCAATCACATAAAGTGGTTTGCTCAACGTTAGATTTTTTACACCACCCGCGATGCACAAAGAATTTCCTAAGCATAAATAGATGTGATGGACTGGACTGAAAAGGAGATGTTGCGGGATGTTAAGACTTGACAAGACAGTCAGTATGTAAAATTTTTTAAAAAATATTTTTTTAATATTTATTTTTAAATCTACTCTCTTTCCATATTATTTTCAAAAATATGGAATTTGGGCTAACTCGACTCAGAAGTGACAAAATCGTATGTGGAATATACATATAATTTTGGATTTGAACATGTATTTCAAGTAATATGACCTACTACAATGAAAATTTGAAATTTAAATTTATTTTCAAATTTAAAACTAAATTATATGTTGAACATGCGATTTTAGTTTAAAATTCAAATTCGAAATAAAATGCATCTTCAAGATATGATTTTATTTCTCTTTTTTTTTCCATTCCCGCTTCATATCGGGAGTGTAATCGCATTTTTTTTTTTTTTTTATTCTCAGCTTCGTACCAAAGGGCAAAGAGGGAGCGTGGATGTGGGCTTCGACAGGGCTGGGGGGAGGGGGGACATTGAGCAGCGGGGTGCGGGGGGAGGGGGGGGGAGGGGGGGGGAGGGTGCACGGGAGGGGATGGGTTGCAGGGGGCATGGGGTGCAAGCACTGGGCCGGGGAAGGGCAAAAGGGGTTGGGGGGGTTTGTGTTGGTGCAGAGCAGTGGGGTGCGGACTTCGCTAGGGCTAGGGGGAGGGGACTGGCGACTTTGGATGGTGGGGGACCGAGTGTTGAGATTTGATACTTCGAGATTCAATCTACATTGAGCTCACAGCGAGGTCCAGGATGACAAACGGAGTCCAACGAGTCTAAGAACAGCCCAAACGGAATCCAAACGGTGAAGATACGTGCAAAAAAAACTCGGAGCAGGTAGCACGGTGCACGAGACGGTGGAGACAGGCGGCGGTGCAGTCGAGCCCGATAGAGATGTGCGCACGGCCCAATGCACGGGTAGACCCAGTGCGGGTGCATGCGCTGGTCGGCCCCACCACCGTGGACCGCAGGGTGCTAGGCGGTCCATGAAAGCCGCGCAGACCGATCACGTAGTCTACACGCGGTCCAGGGGTGTTTTTGCATGATCAGATGGTTCAGATTGCATGCAGTCATGATCGGATGGTTGAAACTCAATTCGGATGTGATCAGGCATGATTAGAGGCTGGAGTATGTGATCGGACGGCTCTGGTGCGAGCCGATCACGATCGGACGGCCACGGATTTTTCTAAGGTTGATTGGGACTCTGCATTCCTAGTGCAACACTGTTTTGGAGATTTTAGAGTCTATATAGCTTCGATTGACGAGCCATTTATTGTGTTGAGAGCTGGTCACATCTTGAGGTGCAGAAAGGTTTAAGAGAAGTTTTAGAGAGCTTTTATGAGGGTTTTAGGCTTCTTGTTGAGAGACTCTTATACAAGGTTGAGTGGTGAGTTCCTCTTGTATTGGTTTTATTTTATTCTCTCATAGTAAAGCTTACACGCCCCATAAAGGTAAGCTTGAGACTGATCCACATATTTATATTATATTTTTTATTTTATTTCTTTCTTCTTCCTACTGTACCGTATGGTACTGGATTCTGCATAACAATTGATATTAGAGCAAGATGGTACCAGAACATAGGTTACGGCGATGGTGATCGAGATAAAAGATGGAGAAGACAAGCACAATCAAGATGGAGATCAATAGATTTGATGGAAAGAGCAATTTCTCCTTGTGGCAGACAAGGGTGAAGGACGTGCTCATCCAGCAAGGATTAATCGTTGCTCTCTTGTACAAGGAGAAGCCTACTGCTATGGAGGTACAGGATTGGAGGCGGCTCCAGATACAGACGGTGAGTACGATCTGCTTGTACCTAGCGGATGAGGTGATGATCGATGTGCTTGATGAAATTTTTTGATGATGCTGTGGTCGAAACTCGAGGAGTTGTATATGCGAATTTCTCACCAACACCCTCTTCCTCTGAAGGTAGTTCTACCAGCTGCGGATGACTGAGGGATAGAGTGTGCAGGAGCATCTCAGCCACTTTCAGAAGATCCTCACTGACCTCCTCAATGTTGGCGAAAAAGTTGAGGAGAAGATCAGGGTGCTGATTTGCTAGCATCGCTTCCCCCTTCGTATGAGTCCTTGGTGATTGCTCTTCTAGTGGAGAAGAGCATCATCAAGATGGACGAGATTATCGTGGTGATTCTTTAGAACGAGATTCTCAAGAAAGAGAACCCAACTTCGAGCTTAGGCGATAGCTCAGCTTTGTAGTTTCTAGAGGAGCAGAAGGCAGCAGACAGAGCGACAAGATATCGTGACGAGGGCGGTCCAAGTCCAGGATGAGAGACTTGAGCAAGATCAGATATTATCGATGTGATGAGTTGGGCACCTAGCCAGAGATTACCCTCAACTCAGGAATCAGACGAGAACTATTGCAGTGACGGTCAATAGCGAATCAGAGGTGATGCCCTGGAGGTATCTGATGAGGTATTTATTTCTTTCCAATAATGAATTTTAGATTCTACATGCACCTATCATGTATGTTGCAGAGATGAGCAGTTTGACTCCTTGGAGAGCATGAGGCACTGTTTATCTGCCGGATGGATCAAACTGTGCGATCAAAGCATCGGGATGGTCAACTAGAGGACACATGATAGTATAGTGAGAAGATTGGGGGGTCCAATACATATCCGATTTCAGGTAAAATCTTATCTCACTGAGCAATTGGATTCAAGAGGCTACAGGACGGTAGTTGTGGAGGAATCCTGAAGATATTGTATGAGATAGGATTATTCTGGAGGAGAAGAAGAGACGAGAGGATATTACTACCTGACGGGGAGCCTAGTACGAGGTAGAGCTTCAGGAGCCAAGAGGAGCCCAGAGTGAGGTGGAGGTGGATTGGGCACTAGATGGGAGACTCAGGAGGATGAGAGACGATGTCACAGAGTGAAGTTCCTATTATGCAAGAGATTTTTCGAGCAGATCTTTGGTTAGAGTGGACACAGCCCATGATGAGGTGGGATCGAGTGGCCTGCTCGACTTTCACATTTGCCCATCCATGAGACAACAGGCATGCCTCAGGCATAGGGGTGAGACGGATCACAATCTCTCAGAGACAGATGGAGATGAATATCGAGTCGAGATAGAGATTGTTGAGATTTGATGCCTCAAAATTTGATCCACACTGAGCCCATAGCGATGTCCAAGATGACGAACGGAGTCAATGAGCCTAAGAACAGTCCAAACGGAATCCAGACGGTAAGGTATTACGAAAGAAGCTCGAAGCAGGTGGCACGATGTATGAGGTTGCGAAGGCTGGCGGCGGTGCAACCGGCCCGGTGAAGATGCGCGCGCGCATAGGCATGCGCAGCCCAGCACAGGCAGACCTAGCACGTGCGGGCACTTAGGCCCAGCGCCTTGCGCGGTCCATCATGGACCGCAGGGTGTTGGGCGGTCCATGGAAGCCGCATGGACCGATGACGCAGTCCATGCACGGTCCAGAGGTTTTTTGCACGATCGAACGATCTAGATCACATGCAATCGTGATTAGACGGCTGGAACTCAATCCGGGTGTGATCAAATATGGTCAGAGCCTAGAGTGCCGATCGAACAGCTTTGGTGCGAGCCGGTCACGATCGGACAGTCACGGATGTTCTAGGTTGATTGGGACTCTATATTCCTAGTGTAACAGTATTTTTGAGATTCTGGAGTCTATATAGCTCCAATTGATGAGCTGTTTGTTGCGTTGGAGAGATAGTGATGTTCTGGAGATGTAAAAGACTTCAAGAGAGATTTCAAAGAATTTTTGTGAGAATTTTGGACTTTTGTTGAGAGACTCTTGTACAAAGATTGAGTGGTGAGTTCCTCTTGTATTGGTTTTGTATTATTCTCTCAAAGTGAAGTTTGCACGCCCGGTGAAGTAGGCTTGAGGCCGATCCACGTATTTATATTGTATTTCTTATTTTTTTCTTCTTTCTTCCTGCTGCACCGTGTGGTACCGGATCCTGCAAAAATAGAGGGCTCGGAGGAACGATGGGCGGGGCCGTGGGGAGTGCGTTGTGGATAGGCGACCATGGTGATGGGGGGCATGAGTCCGAAGGGAAGGAATGGAGGAGTGGCGGTCGGGTGGTGCCGTAGGTGGCACCCTAGAGGGAGGTGGGTGCAGGTCAGCCACCGATGGGGAGGGGGGGAAGGGAGAAACGAAAGAAAAAAAATTATTATTTGATTAGTAATAAAATATCATTATTTGATTAATAATAAAATATTATTATTTTATTAATAAAAATTATTCTTTGATTAATAATAAATTATTATTATTTGAGTAATAAAATATTATTATTTTATTAATAATAAAAATAATATAGTATGGCATCGAAGGAGCGTGGATCAGTGGCGAGTGAGTGGAGGAGTGCAGATGATGTCAGAAAGGGCTGGCTGTGGAAATAAAAATCTTATTTGAATATATTCTATATTTTAATATTTGATTAGATTAGATTTGGATGATAATTATATTCAAAAGTCTGTTTCAAATAATATCATTCATTTCAGATCTAACAAAACTCACACAATGAGCTTCAGATCAGCAGACATGAGGGTGAAGATAGGTTGTCGAAATAAGGACCAACGATCTAAGATAGGGCTGATAACCAATCAAGGGTTAGAGTTGAAAAGAAGATCAGTGGTCGAGCCCCCACCATGCCTTAACGGCGGCTAACATTACCTTCCCTTCTTCCACTACGATGTCAGAGCTCAAGATCGATGACGAAAGTATCATAAGCATGCACTCTCATATTTCCACGTATCAAATAATAATATTTTATTATTAATCAAATAATAATATTTATTATGAATCAAATAATAATATTTGATTATTAATCAAGTAATAATATTTTATTATTAATAAAATAATAATAATTTTATTAATAAAATAATAATATTTTTATTTATAAAATAATAATATTTTATTACTAATCAAATAATTTTTTTCCTTTCGTTTCTCTCTTCTCTCCAACACAACCCCCCATCTTCTGCCTTCTTCTACCCATGGCCAACCCACACCACCCCCTGTCCGATGAGCCACTCGTAGCACCTCTGTTCGACCGTCGCTCATCTGCACCCTCCTCCGGGCCCCATGCCGGATCTCCCCACTGCCATGGTCTCTTGTCCGCACCGCAACCCCCTCAGCCCCTATGCCCACACCCCACCCAGCACCACACCCCATGCCCCTCCCCCACGAAGCCCTCACCCCGTGCCCCCCATGGCTCTGCATTACCCCCCCTCCCTTGGCCCCAGTGCCCACACCCCCTGCCCCCGACAGCCCCCACATCCGACGAAGCCCGCACCCTGCACACCCCCTCCCCAGCCTGGTGCTCGCACCACACACTTCCCGCGACCCCCTCCCCTCCCCCTCCCCCAACCCTTGCACCTGCACCCCACACCCCCCTTCTCCCCCAGTCCCGATGAAGCCCACACCCACACCCCCCGCTCGTCCTATGGTATAAAGTCTGGGAGTGAAAAAAAAAAAAATGCAATTATGGCTCTTGGTATAAAGTAGGAACGAAAAAAATGGGGATGAAATCACATCTTCTCATTTGAATTTGAATTTAAAATTGAAATCGTATGTTCAACATATAAATTTAGTTTTAAATTTAAATTTAAATTTTAAATTTCTACTGCAGCTGGCTATGTCATTGAAATCGTACGTTTAACATGCAATCACCACATCTGAGCCCAGTTGGCCCAAATGCCATATTTTTGAAAATAAGATGGAAAGAGGGTAGATTGAAAAATAAATATTAAAAAAATAATATTAAAAAAAAATCCATGAGTATGTGATCTACTTGGATAGGCACTTGCCTCATTTGGGAACTGTGACGGATGTTCCAACTGTGCAATGCACGAATCTTTTTAATGTTAATGATGTGCTCATCCGCCCTAAACAATCTTTATCACCAAGTCCCATATGCTCGCCAACATGAAATATCTAAACTCCATTCCTGGAATCGCCCAGGCGACGTGCCCACCACTCCTCTCCCTACAATTTGAATTTTCTTTTTTATATTTTTGAAAAAAATTCAGATGACGATCAAGATTACCAGCACCCGACGGATGGACGGTTCAGAACAGAAAAAATAACTTGAGGGCCGGCCCGAGACTTTTAAAAGTAGAAGGGGAGGCCAGAGATGAAACTGTAGTTTTCCTTGAAAAGAAAAAGGCACCGCCGCATGCTACTCTTGGCTCAAGTCACGGAAAAAAAAGGCTTTAGAGCACGGGGCAGATTTGCGCATCTACACCGAAAGCTTATTTTCACTTGACAAGGTATACAAGCAATTAGCAAGCAACAATTTTGTATCGTTCACCCAATAACAAGCATTTCATCTGCTGTTCCTTTAGTTCTTTAGGTTCGTCTACCAATTTTATTTTCTTCAAAAAAAAAAAAAAAAAAAAACAGGGCCTACAATAATGCACGTGAAAACATGAGATAATCTTTTTTTTTTTTTTTTATTTCATATTTCAAGAAAAAGGAAGCGATGGTGAAAATAACCCATTGCCACCAAGGGAAACATGAGATAATCAACGCAGCTTGTAAGCTTCCAGTCAAAAATGGAGCAACGGAATCACACATTAGCATGTGTAACATTTTTTATAAGATTCACAGCCCCAGTCTACATTTGATCTGGTGCGAACCAAGTTGGCAGGATAAATGGCAGCTTCAGCCCCATGCATCATCTGATGCAAAACAGCCTGTCAACATATTACTCTAGCTCTTCGTGGTGAGGACATTTACAGCTATCAGAAACAGGACTATGCTTATATGACCAAATTCAATCGGTAACTCTGGATGTCACAAACTCTATTAACAATGTGTCACCAAGACGCCCTTTAAGAAGATTCAAGAACCCAAATTTGAATGTGCAAAACATAGGCATCTGGGTCTCCCTGTATAAATAATATATTCAAGAACACAATCTCAGCTATAAATACTGTGCCCAGAAAAAAAACAACCAGTACCTGTGAGGCTTCCGGTTCTCTTTTATTGAGAAACAGCGCAATCAAAGTTTAACTTAAATGCGGCAACTTAACAAAGCTATGCAAGAAACGGATCCAAGTCATTGCTTGAACAATATCAGTATCACAGAAAGCTGTTTGACCAAAACCCCATCTACAGCAGGGTAAACGTAAGTGGTCCAGAGACTCAAGCGATAGAAATACAGATATCCTAATCAGATGAGCAAGCATTTGAGTAACATGTTTTCACTTGGTGGTCCTGCGATAGAATAAATATAAGAGTAGAACTAGCAGCTTCAAAGAACTCCAAACCAAATGTAAAAGGCTTTTAGCTATACATAACACACATGAACCCGGCAATAAGACGGGATCAAACACACCATACTCCAGTTATTCATCAAACTAGTTGGGGATGATAGCAGAACTTTACACCACAATACAAACAATAAAGAAAAAAACGGCAGACAAATCTAGAACAATTACCTCTCGTGCAAAGCTATATTTGAACTCGCATTCTTCCATCACCGTCTCCATTCTACTTGAATTGCCCTTTCTGCAGTTATGAACAAAGTACAGGTAAGGAAAACTGAAGGAAATTGTAAACATATTTTACTGCCATAAGATCTAGCATTTCTGATGTCATTTTCAGAAAGAATCTCAAATGCAATTAGCCTCAGAAAAGAAAGAAATAGAATAGCTTTTCTCCATGGACAATGTTGATGTTACAAATTGCAAGGATTATGGTTCAAGTGCATATTAGCTTAAAATTTGTGTTGTACAGATGAGTGAAGGTTGATATAATGCATTTATTCTTCTTCCCTTTTCATTTGTCCTTTCTGGTTTAGGAAATATTCTGGTTTGCTTTGTAGTCTCCAGTTTCCCTTGCAAACCAGCAATTCTCCTTGGGCGTTCTAGTCTCTGCTTTATTAGAATCTTTATTCTGACACTAGATAGGGCAAAAGGATTCCAAGAAAATCAAGCAAATATGATCCTGCACTATCCTTCAAATTTAATGCAATATTGAGATTGATTTATCTGTGCATGTGAATTAATGCCACAGTTTAGACAAGCAAATGATATGTCATTGCAAACCATCCCCTGCCCATGCACAATCCTACCACAAGTAATATGCTCCCTTTACACGGAAAAGGAGCAAGAAGAATATAATCTTAATATAATATGTTATTGTGCAGTTCAGCTTGACCTTGTTAAAATGCCACATATCACATTTCCCAACTTACAAAATCAAGGTTGATCAAATTGATTTTCACATAAACTCTGACTTCCTTTTAAAATTATAAGACAAGCCAATGGACATCCACCAACATCAAGAGGTAACAGATTGTATATCTGGTGTTAGTCATCAGTCACCAAAAGAATTTGAAGAGGCAACATGGATAAGCGTCAGCTATCACCAGCCATAATGACATAATGCAGTATGTGACTCTTAAAATGCAAAACCTGTTTTCCCACAAAGAATCATGATTCGTCCAAACTTCTTGCCAACAGCAAATCAACATTCCACCTGATAAACTTAGCAAAGTGTATAACAATTGGTTCTTCTAATGGTGACAAAATAAAGGACCGCAATTACACATTGCAGACAAGCCTTGTTCTATTAAGTTCAGCCTTATGAAAGTTCTTCCTAGGCATTCATTTCTATCAAGGGGAAGCAACTTCTATTAAAATAAGCCATTTCCAAATCTTTTCTCCAAACTTCCATATATGTTTTAAGCATTTCTCTTCACTTTGTTAACCCATCCAACCATATGGACATTTAAAAATACATACATATACATAGATGTGCACATATATATAGACACATATATATGTGAGGGTAACCCTTCACTAAGTAGGGGTTCCAATGGTCCTTGATGCATACGATCATATTATAAATTGTCATTTCGCCCTACTACTAACATTTCTTTCATGTAATAATTTTAGTTAATCATTGCTGATTTTACATCTCTATGTCTGATTAACCTTCACAATGCTCATCATATTCTCAGTCTCCATTTATTGCTCAATACTTCAAATGCTTTGATAACAGGTAACAAGCACGCTGAAGATCATAAAGTCACATATGTTGAGTCAGCTTGATGATGTTAGTTTAATTAGCACTTAATTAATTTTTTTTTGTTTGCATATATACCCTTATAAACATCTGAAATTGCATGTACACCCTTGCAAATGTATTATTTGCATATATACCCTTTATATATATATATATATATATATATATATATATATATATATATATTGCATGTCTTCCTTATTGAGTTAAGGGTATTTCAGTTATTTCAATTTTAAACAACTTGTTTCCTCACGGCATTAGATAGCATGTCGACTGCGGCTAGACAAGTAAAAAAAAAAATAATTTATAAAGATATACAAGTAAATAACAAATTTGTGAAGGTATACATGCAATTTCAAATATTTATAAGGATATGAAATTTGAGCACATTTTTTTCAAAGCTCAAACTAGATCCAACTCCCTATAAATCAGCAATTTCCCTCTAAAGGCCCACCACCATCACCAGAGGCCTAGCCAGATGGAACAGAAGTGCAGATATACCTTTGCATGCCCACCATTCCCAAAGTCAAAACCACTTGACTCCCTTTGGGACCCCCCCACAACACCCCACCCCAAGCCAGATCACCCATGCCAACTGAACCCCATGAAGTCTTCTCAAGCATAGGGATGGCAACGGATTGGGGATTGATCGGGTCAACTGATACCCATACCCGCCACTGAGAAAAAAACCTATATCCCATACCCACCCCGTACCCATCTCAAGTCGGATTGGGTCGGGCTCCAAGGATGGCTAGGTTGGGTCAGGTATACCCGGTCTCTCATTTCGCCCCACTCCCAGCCTCCCTCCACTCCATTCATCATCGCCCCTCTTTGCTCCGTATCTCTGCCGCCGTACCACCACTGCTCGCCGCCCCATCCCCAAACCGTACAAAATATCATGCTTCAACCAAGATTAAGCTCTCAAAACCTCAAGGGACCAACTCACACCGTCACAAATCTTGCTTAGATGAATGAACCCCAACAAGAACCAAAGAAACCCATCTAATCTCGCTTAGGTGCTCTCCTTCCCCACAGATCTCCGAAAAAGAGAATGAAAAGAAAAGAAAAATAAGCACAAAAAGAAGATCAGTCTATGCGTGAAAAGGTCTTACCTTTCAATTTCTTCCATCTTTCCTTTGTTTTCATTGATTTTTGCTCCATTTTCCTTTGGTTCTTCCTCCGTCCTCACTCCTCAGGAGTCTCAATTGGGTGGGAGGTTTGGCGCGGCCAAATAGGGAAGCTTAGACAATGGCTAGGATTTTGTCGGAACCCTAGCTGTCGGGCCGTTGCTGCTAGGGATGGGAGAGTGGGGACCCATCGGCCGCCGCTAGGGGTGGGGGAAGTGGGGACTCGTCGGCCATCAGGTTGCCGCAATGTTGCTTGGGTGTTGGGGTGGCCAGATCACCAATTAGGGGTAAGGGGCGGGTTTTGATGTAAACGAGAGAGAGAGGTGGGGTGGGGAATCGCCAACCGTCGGGCCGCCGCTGTGCTGCTTGGCTATCGGGGTGACCGGGTCACCGAGTGGGGGTGGGAGGGTGGAGGAGCGGGTTTTGATGAAAATGAGTGTGATTTTTTAAATTTGTTTCAAGAAGTGATATTATCGAGGCAGGTTTGGGGCGGGGAATACCATTATCCATATTTGACTTGAACCCACTTCGAATATTTGTTTCTAAAAACCATATCCATCCCACCTCTCAATCGGGTCAGATAAAACCTACTCCATTTAGGTCAGGTCGGAAAAATTGCCATCCCTAATCAAGCACGCCTCACTTCACTTAAAAAAATATCCTCAAGTATCTATCACCACAATCTAAATTAGGAAAAAGGTTGTATTATTTCACTAATATTGCCGAAACTTAAAGCAACAGTTGTGTCCTTAGGATGGAAATACATCATTACTCATTCATATTATATAATCTCTGGCACAGTGTGCATCCAACACATTTAACCATGGTCTCAAAAGCACACCTATTAATTGAAAATTGATTTTTGTCTAAAATACCAGGAATGATAGATCCATATTGTTTCGGTACTGCAAACCACTGTCAATTAAAACAAGAAGCATCATTTACTGCTTATTGGTGTCAGAAATTAACCAGGAATTTCAATTGCAGCTACATCCACTGTAGGAACTGGGTTTAAGCTGTCCCTAACTCACAGATGTATACTGACCTGTTCATTTGACCAATTTTACCTCTATATATCTCCCTAAGAAATGTAACCGAAGATTGAATTCATTGACATTGCAGGTTCCCATAAAAAAAAGGGTCCCCCAAAGTCAGAGATAAAGGAACTGATACTTGTGTCATGATCTATTTCGACAATGATCAGGTTTATGCTTTCCAAACAGAAGCTGGACAGAAGTTCGCAATAGAGAGTTGCTCCTCTTTCCATACTCAGATAAAGCGGTCATCCTATATCCTCAAATGATCACAAACTAATTAAGATATGATGGCATATAGAGACATGCTGCTATACTTGCTTCAAAAAATCCATTTAAATTTATGTTGGCATGTTCAATTTAGCCTCGAGTATCCATACCCCACACTTAAACATGGAGATCAGTATTGCAACCAAACAAGGCCATACAAGAAATTCTAGATATTAAGTGGATCTGACACCTAGAGACACATCCACACCTGACACACAGACCAGAGTCCGCATAACATAGACTGGAAGATGCATATCATAATACTAATCGAATACATCTACACAATCATGTAATTCATTTCCCAAACATGTTAATCCTCCTTATCGGCTCACCGCTATATCTTAGAATCAACATTTAAATTAACTTTCTGCTGTGATATTTTATGAAAGACAAAAATTCTACAAAAGTGGCTTGCTGAAAAAGACTGGAAGTCAAATTTATAAAGATTATATGATTGACAAATAACATAGAGCTTTTAATTTCTAGAACATGTATTGAAGGACTTAATCTCCAGAATATATATTGAAACAAGAACAGATGAATCAACAAAAAGAAACAAACAGAAAAACCAAAAAGCCAGAAATATTCTAAACAATGACAGACTAAACTAAGAAAAAGAATGTTGAAATTCATACCATTTCCATCTCTAGATGAAAAGAGACTTCTACTTCCCCCCTTGGCATTAGCTGGAACTAGTCTCTGTGTCCGTGGTGAGTGTGAGTTCAACTTCCCATTGGTAGAAGATGGCAAAGAATGACGACGAGTGATGCCATTTTTGTCAGCTGAATCTGAGCCAAACCTTGGTGAAATCTGTCCCCGTAATTTTGCCTTTGCAGATTCAGTTGATGCCATATAATTTGGCAAGACTGGAGTGTTCTGTAAACAATTGTCAGCATATTCTGACCTTTCAGAGAAAGAAGACCTTTTCTTGCCAGTTTTCTGGTTCTCAAGGCAAGGTTGCTCTTCCTTGGAACTTAACTCCCCATTCACCATCAAAGCCTTCTCTTCATTGTCAATGCTCTGCAATTGATGTGATTCAGTTGCAAAACATTCAACAGACAACATATCAGCAGGTCCCTCTGCTCCTGTAGATTTAAAAACAGTTTCCACCTCAGGCTTGGTATCAGGAAACAGAATAACATCATTCTCTATCTTCTCAGCAGAATCATCAAGGCCTTGGTCAGAAAGATCAGAAGGGGAGCTCGACACCTTTTTCACACTGTGAATTGGTTTCTCAGTTTCAACCTCTAGACAGTCAGAAGGCTCTGTGATGGAATTAGATATCTTTCTTAGGTTACGCTTAACCTTTTCAAGTTCAGTCAGCGGAGGTTCCCGTACTGAGTCAGCAGAAGAGCCAGCTAATTTTCTCAGGTTGCGTTTTGTTTTTTCAGGTTCAGATGTGACATTGGTTTGAGCAGAGTCAATATTCACAGCTGAATTCCTACGAACATTGCGCTTTGATCTGCCGGATTCAGTTTCCATAGCATAATTGAACCTTCTTGTCTGAGATTTTGAATCAGCTGCCTTTTTTGGCTGTGAAAGCGGCTTCCAGAAATGAGTGAACGTCCATCTCTCCAACCAGCTGAAGACTGAATTGGGGTCCCCTTGATCATACTGTACTCGTAGAGGCTTTGCAACAAGCAATGAAGAAAGAAGCTACAGGAGATGAATGAAGGGTGAGAATAGGCAAAAGAAACTATCTAAAATAAATGAACAGAATGTCAGTTCAACGAAAAGGAGTATTAAAACATCATGGACAATCCTTCACGAATTCATTTCACGCAGCATAATCACAAACCATCAAACTTAAGGAAAATGAAAAAGAACTGAATTAAGAGAGTTTGCATTGCGTAGATATTCAGGGCTTTGCTGTGGTATAATATGGCTTCCATTGTGGAAAATGACAGAGTGACACATTTGAACCTGCCTTGCAAAGAAATGCATTTGTCAAGAGTTTCTCCTTCCAGGAATTCGAGGGTTTAGCATCCTGAAAAGAAGTGTAGCAACTAGCAAGTGTTCTTAAGGAAAATGGGATAAGGTAGTTACTGCACTATATCATTCAATTTATATATGGAGCATCACTCTTAGATATATATTAAAATTAACATTGTGAAGATTTAGAAACAGATTCGAGAATATTGAAATCCAGAATGTACTTAGAGCAGGTCCAGTTCCCCAAGAGAATGCACATAAAAAAAAACAATAATAATAACACAGATAATACCAACTCCCCCCCCCCCCCCCGCCAACCAAAACCAAAAAAAAAACAAGGAACCCTTCACAAGAAAAGAAGAAAAGGAAACATGAAAACAAAGGGGTGCACTTAGCTGCAGTGTACTTTAAACAGCAGCAGGTTAGAAAGAAGAATAGAATTTCAAAATGTAGAATTAGTTTGCAGTATATAACCTTATCCAAGAGCATATTGTTCCTAATATAATATATGGCTCTCCACTGAACCCCATGTTCGAATGACAACTAAATCAGTCCAAAACATGTAATTCTGATGACTCTTGAAACTCCCCTAAAGCCAATCTGTAACCCAAAAAGACAATACAAGTAAAATACTAGTCCAACTGGAAAAGAAGAACATAAAGGGAGCCCCTCCATAACCTTTCTCTAATGTCCAATATGAACTAATTAGACCTAAGAGAGCAGCGAGCCAAGCATCCAGATAACCTTGGCAGCAAGCTGTCTTGCATTTCAAGAAAATTACAGAAAGATCTATCACCATTTAATTAACAATTATTTTTATTAACTTCAATATAGACACAAACTGGATGTCCAACACTGCAAGCCCTTCTGGGTACATTGTAATGATCCTTATTTCACAACCAATCCAGATTGAACATGCTCAGAAGTTCACCTCCCCTCTAAATAAGCAAACACAAGAAATTTGCTCCCTTCATTCTCAGCATCCAGACAATTTTTGGATGATGGTTTCTTTCTTCTAGACCAGATTTCTTTGGTTTATTAATATGTTAAATCCACCATCTCTTTCTTCACTTCTTAGTTACCAAATTCAGCCATGACCCACCAGTTTGACTGATTGTGGAATGCAAGGAATCTAGAGGGCTACAAGCATGTTGTCCTTGCCTTCTGTGTACCACACTATCAAAATTGACCAGTGATGGAACAGATAAAATAATATATTAAAACAAGGTCAACATCAAGTCATGGGTACCAATAGGATCAGTTCTAAAAATAACCCCATGATTCACAATCCTGCTAATTTGACTTATCCCAGAGAAAAAGCAACATGTGACTTGGAGTGTTTTCCCTTTACTTTCCATATTACACACATTATTAAAATCAACAAGCAGGAGGTCAAGGTAATAGAGAAGAAATGCAAGGACAAAGTGTAGGATAGCTACCGCAGTGTTTCCCTGAGCAAGCATTGTATGTATTTTGAATCCAATGCTAGAACACCTAATTCTTTGGCCACGAACCATGGCTTGTAACCTCAAAATTCCCTGCATAGCACGTAGGGTTGCAACAGCTTGTCTCCTTACCAGATGCCCACGAATTAGGGCCTGAAGCCTAATAATACCTTTCAATGCGCGGAACGCCCGCGTGCCTGCACAAAAGGTCTATTGATATCAGCACAGAATAACCATTATACAAAATGCACAATTAATATGGAAATAAACCAGGTTCAAAAAAGGTCAAAGAAATACCATGCACATCCAGGCACATTTTATTTAATATTATCACATTATCTCTCAACATAATTTCCGTCCAGCTAAATAATGGTTCACTTATCCCACAATTCATATGTAGGTAGATATAAGAATGATTGCTGCAGGAAATACTTGTTACTTCAGATAGAAAGCAATATTGTTATGGTTAATATCCTAATGCATGAGAGTGGCGTTGATCAAATAGGATACAAAACCTAGTAATGTATAATACTCGAGACAATGGTACAGATAGCAGAATTGCAGATATCATTACGGAATTAAGATTCAGGCAGAGCAACAAAATAAAAACCAGCATGAATCATAATATATTTTCAACAGAAAAAACAATTCCAACCAGAAAATACCAGATAACCACGAAAAGCTGCCTGTGCCTTTATAGCAGCTTGCTCTTCTCTAAGTTTTTCAGGATCATTTGATGTGTCATATCTGACAAATCCCTGTTTATCTGCATCCTGACTTGTGGCAGAAAGCATTCCTCCATCACCATCTAAATTGGAAGGTGTTCCCTTTTCTAAATTTAAGATAATTCCATTGTTGTCAGTGCTGACAAGTACTGGTTCAGAAATTACTGAAGAATTCTCAGTCAAAGCAGGTCCTTTTCCTCCGGTATACCCTTTATCATTGACAGATTTCTGCAACTGAAACATGAAAGATAAATAAGTGTTCCCATGCTTAAATGTTAACCTGGGTAGGAAAGGTATGATGATTTAATATATAAGTTTGCCATGGAATACACCCATGAAAATGTAACATTTACATCTTCTAAGAGCAAAAGAAACTGTAACTTATATTCAAGAGAGTGTATATTAAACAAAAATCAGACAGAGTATAACAGGCAATTGAGATTTCAAGAATTAAAAACAGATAACTTCTTTGACATATCAGTCCCTTAGATGACAAGTCCTGAATTATAAGACATGTTGCTTAGCATATAGTTTATACCACGTTCTGTATTTTTTTAAAAAAAAAATGTTATTATTTCTGCCTAGTCATAAAATGTTCTGCAAAACAAGACAGCTAATGTTGTTTGTTTTTCGTCATTGAACATATCTATTAAATGATACCAAGTTCACTAACTAAGCCTTACTTCACATGTAAAGTTTTAAACAAAGAAAATTGGAGTATCTTGGATTCATGACACGACATAGGTACACACTTTTGTTGCATCTTTCTGCATTTCTTTTCTTATTCTCCTCTTCTTTTTTTCTTTAAGTGAGAAGTTTTTAATCTTCAAGCATGTCTCTTCAAAATGGGGAGGTATGTAACTTCTCAATGTGTTTATATGCAAGTTGTGCATGTGATTGACTGAATAAACATGTTCAATTTTGCACTTCATGACAGATGTTCCAAAACTTTAAATCAACAAAAAAGTTTTTTTTATTTAATTCCCAAGCACAACTCATCCAAGAAATACAGCAGAAGCAAACTGCCAATCTCATAAATAAGTGGTTGAGATAACTCCATACATGACAAGTGTACTCAGAGTGCCACATCAGAGCAATATAAGTTGGCTTAGCCAGTTTCCTATCTCATGGGATCAAGATCTAAAATTTGGAATCGTTGAACTTTTAACAAGTGCCTAAACAGTTTTAGTTAAGACACTTAATTAAACATAAACTATCAAGACATTCTAGGCATGCCATCATCGTTCAATTTCTGGACCCACTCGAGCATATGAACAAATAGAAAGAATGGCGAAGTTTATATGTTCCCCTTCTAAATTCATCTGTTGAAAAAACAGTAATCAGGCATTGACAAAATAAAGAAGGGGGCACAAATGCAAGAAGCAGCAGTTCTTCAATCGATGCCAACTGGTTTCAATCATCCATCAACAACACCAAACATCATCTAAATGAAATAAACAAACATAATCACTATTTATAATCAAAATGCAGAGAAACCCAAAGGCATACCAGAGCATCCCTTGCTTTCGTTGCATGAGATCTGGCTGATTTCTTCCCAAAAAGCAATGTCTTGATCCACTTCCCAGGTGATTTTCCCATGGCCAAAAACCAAGATCCTCCACGCCCAAATCTTGAATCGTAGAACCTGAAACCAGCTAGATCATTGCACTGGACTACAGCGGGCAGCATAATCTAACACAAATATCAACATCGATCCAAAGAATTCTAGCTGTATACAATGAAATGACAGAAGATAATCTAAATAGTATGTGTAGCTATTCAGTTCCACATTCTGGGCACGTCAGTAGCTTTAACTGTTAGCTCAAAATTACAAAACGAAGGATCCAGTCAAAATATGAATACAAGTGAGATCCGAACAGCAAATCCAGAATTTCCTGTTGTTCAATATCGATTCAAGAAAAACCTCAAAATGATGGCATGATCACATACCATCCGAAACCCTCTCACTACATCGAAACTAAACCTTCCAGGAAGAATATGCAAATTAATAAAGCCTTCACGATATGCATCAAAACCCTCGCATAACATTAACATTAGCACAATGGCGTTCAGCCAAGAAGCCACTAAGCAGCAAAAGAAATCTTGTCCAAGGCGAAATCCATAGCTCCAACAGACTTTCCACCACAGAAAGAACAAAAAGATTCACAAAGACGAGCTCGATTCGCCGAAATTCCTCCAAATCCACAGCTCAAACCATCCGAAAGCCCAAACCGAAAGAATAGACTAGCTGCCTCCGAAAGCCAATGCACCAACCACAACCATAAAATCGAACAAGAAAGCATCGAAACCCGAACAGATCGGAGCTTACCGGCAGAATCCAGTCGGTTGTACAAACCCTACTCTCTCTACTTCTCCTCCATTGTCGTCCCAGAAAAAAGAAAAAAAAAATGAAAACTAAGAGGAGGGACAAGGATGAGCGAGACGGGCGAAGGAGAGAAAAGCTATTGCTTGTGTACAAAAAGCCTTCAAGAAAAAGAAAAGAGAAGCGCGAGGAAAGAGAAAGAAAAGAAAAGGAGGGGAAAAAAGAAAGAAAGAAAGAGAAAGACGAGAGAGCGAGGGAGAGAGCCTGGAGACGGAGAGGAAGAAAAGCGAGTGAAGAAGATGGGATGCCGCCCCGTGGTATTCTCAGAAAATCCAAACCGGCACGACATCCGGTTTTTCCGGGGCAGGATGGGAATTGCAATCTGACACACCCCAGCACCAGCGCGGCCTTTGATGAGTCGGATTTTATGAGTGGGTTTGGAAACGGAGGGGTGAAGATAGGGGGTCGCTTATGATCGTTGAAGGAAAAAAGAATGTATTCGGAAAAGCGCAGGCAGTGTGGGGTCCGCACTCCAACTACAACGACTTTAAAGAAGTGTGCTGATATTTTGGACACCCAATCATGAACCCAACGGACCCCCGATCCCACTTGGCACCACCCCAAATTATTATTTATTGCCTACACATGCCTGAGAATCAGCCGTCGTTATAGGGTGGGTGCACGGAGAAATGGTGCACGTAGTGCAGGGAATAATTTCTCCACACTATTGACGTACCATCTGCCTGTCTTTCTAAATGGCTTTTCGTGGTCCCCAACTTGTGTGTCGGCTTGCGAGCTTAAGATAAGATATTTGACTGCATCTTGGACTCCTCCCCATCCGTTCTACTTGGGGTGATTTACCTTTTTAATAGAATATAGATGGTGACGCGGATGCCTCCGCCTCGCTGGAGCAGCCGAGGGTGGTTAAATATTTAATGATGGGGGAGAAGCTGCGATCTGGACCGTTCAACCGATGCTGGTTCTCTTACGCAGCCGGACGATGAATGACCGTCCAACGACCACCCAAGTATGAGAGTGACAAGAAGAGATTCCTAACTACCTAATACAAATTTGATAACAAAAACTGGACATACAGCTCATGTGGTAGCAGCAAAGGAATAATGAACGGATGGATCTGAAATGGTAGTTCTAGATTTCCGTGATGGCACATCCCGGATGCTTTGAGGGAAATTTTAGAGAAAACCATGATTTAATAATTTAGTGAGAGAGTCTCTATTGGCTATATGTGCCGCAACTGATGTTTGCATAAGGCGATGGATGGCGCCTACCAATTATTTCTGTAGATTAATATTTGGAATGTGTTTTTGAAATTCTTGTATGGTGAACATGTTACTCGTAGGAAAAAATTATGGGTGTCGGTGAGTCACCCAAGTCATTCTTCTTCTTGAATTGGTGCTGACGTCGACATGAAGTAATGACTGAAAAATAAACGAATGATAAGGGTAAGGTTGTCTTTTAAGGCGATCGAGTCCTTATCTTGCAAGTATGACAGTTTCATCAAAAAAAAGTCCGAGTCCAGGAAGAAATGGAAAAGTGATCACTACATCAAACTCGTATGGGTATATGTACCCACAGAAAAGAAAAAAAAAAAAAAAAATCTTATGATAGAAAACCAATCAAATGATTGGCAAGAAATATAATAAGATAAATTTGATCTTCATTTTGGAAGGGAAGGAAGATGGCAATGGTGCCTTTTGCGAGCATGATGGCCATGATTTTCCGAATGCACTGGCAAAGGGATGGGATATTTATACTAAAGAAATTTTTTTGCACTACAACATATAGAAAATTTGATATGAAGTACATCATCTTGTCTGGTTAATTTATATATTTATCATTTTTCAATACGTATTTAATACCAGCAAATCGATTTTTTCATTTAAAAATTTAGTACGATGAAAATATCTTATCTTTTGAAAAAAATTATGATATCCTGTGGTATATTATACTCCAGGATGTCATAATATGGTGTAGGATATCATAATATAGAAAAAATATTTTTATCCAACTATTTTTCAACACGTATTTAATACTTGCAAATTGATTTTTCGTTTGAAAATTTTGAATGATAAAATCTCTTATTCTTTAAAAAAAAATTATAACATCCTATATATATTATGACATCTGCGTTATATTATGACATCTTGTGGACAAAAATTATGATTTTTTGGATGCAAGATGTCATAATATGAATATAGGATATCATAATTTTATCAAAAAAATCAAATATTTTTATCATACTAAATTTTTAAATAAAAAAATCGATCTGCAATATTAAATGTGCATTGAAAAGTGATGACTACATGGATCAATCAGATAAAATAGTATGCTCCATATCGGATTATCTGCACCCTCCGTCCGGGTGCACAAAAACTTGCCTTCCACGCTATTCTGGTCTTAACCGATGGCTCCAAGCCTATAACCGGTTCATCGGCAGTGATTGCATGGACCCTGTATTCTCTGGTAAAAGCAATCCAGACCGTTCAATCAATACGTGTTTTTTTTTTGATCATTTGGAGCAGATTTTTGCACGGGAGCGGCTCAAGGGATGGTGCGTACAATTAGCGTGCCAGGTGCGCCCGCTTATTTAAGTCAAAGAGAGGAATTGGAGGATGGCTGTTACTTAATAAATGTTGTCATCAAATGCAATTTTGATTGGCCAACAAGCATGGATTTCTTTTTAGTATGTTTGCATAATAAACCTAGGAATCCACATGAGTATGCTATCCTCCTTTTATCGAGTTACATATGCATCACCGTCCAACAGGATTCTTTTTATTTTTAGCTTTTAAACGAATGGATGATGCACTGCTTAAATATAAGGTCCATCTACTTCTAGCAACAACTTTTGGATCCCAATTAACCCACAACTTGCATCTATTTTTAACTAAATTATTCTGTATTTTCGCTGCACCTATCTTGGATCCTCTGCCATGCATGTTTTGCATCACAAAAAATAGTGTATATTTAGATTAATGATACATTGACGGCTATTATCCATCTCTCAACTATATCCAACAAGAATAGGTGGGAGTTGAGAGCTGGATGGCATGTCCCCATCGAGACCATGATCCAGCCTCTACGATACAAAATATGAACCGACAACATGCTACTAATTGACAAATTGGTATCCTTGTCCCCTCAACAGCTCTAATGAATTTCTTGGCCATCGAAGGTCCACTATTTAAGCTAATAAGGTCAATTTTCCTGATGTGAACCGTGTGGACTATGGAGGGCCTAATCCGATTTTTGATGCGGACTTGTGCTACCATCTCTTCCTTATCTTCAACTGATGTAGTGAAGGATGGAAATGGCTCAGAATTTCAGATGTAAGATGCATGCACTGAAATATTTGAAAGTGACGAGCAGGTAGATGAAGTGAGCACTGTGCATAAACTACGTATCGTTTTTGTTGCTCGTTTTGGGGAAACCTTAGTGCACAGTGACAGGTTACTTGGAGGTAAAATCATATGTTTGTGATTTAAAATGCCTTCCTGTCTAAGCTTGAACTTTATCATTCATTTATAAACGTTACGATTAAGCAATAGACTTTGTTCCTCTGTGGTGACATGAAGGACTTTTTGTTTTAATAGATGTATTTTTCTGAAGCTCCTCGATAGAAACACACAGTACGCCTTCGTTCACATGCATTTGTCAACCATGCAAGGCTTCACATGCATTTGTCAACCATGTAATATAATAGGTCATTTGTACTTCTTGTTTATTGTATGCCTACAAATTGGCAACCTCCAGTGTGCTGCAAACATTAGCTCTTATTAAATTTGACAACTTTCCTTGTGCCACAGTACTATTGGTCCATGAGCGGATGGTAATGACTGAATTTTTTTTTTAAAAAAAGGAGGAAAAACAAGATATTGGTGGTTAATTAGCCCCCATATTGCGATTGGCAATTATCCCAATGGAGACAAGATACTCAAACTAGAGCTTTAATAGTGCTTCTGTCATCGACTTGAATTGCAAGTAAAGGTGGTAAAACAATCTTAAAGTCTTTAATTTTAAAAAGAAAAGAATTATAAAGATCCTTGAAATTTTCATTTCCCTTGACGGTCTAACGCCTTCGACGTGGTAAAAGGAGGTGGAACACCTTGCTGGTGCCAATGTTTGCAAGCAGCAAGGATGCAGATCATGGATTTTGGAGCAGGATCCGGAGGCCCCTGGACTCCTACCTAAACCAGCATGTCATGTAGACGCGAGGATAATTGCTACAAACATACGCCAATTACAAGGTACATGCAAGGTACGCATGTAATTGGCACCGCGAGAAATTTTTTGTGCGCCGCCGCATGTGGTGTAAAAATAATATATCATTTTATCTGATTAGACTATATAATCATTATTTTTTAACGCATATTTAATATCTATATTCTATTTTTTTCATTTAAAATTTTGAATGACGAAAATGTTCTTCTTCTTCTGAAAAAATTATGACATCCTGTGGCCATATTATGACATCTTGCAAATTATAATTTTTTGCATAAATGATGTCATAATTTTTCTTCCAGAAGTCATAAAAAGGAAAAATATTTTTATAATTAAAAATTTTTAAAATTTTCAAATGATGAAAATACTCTTTCTTTTCTTATGGCATTCTATGATCAAATTATGACTTCTTATGTATAGAAAGCCATAATTTGACCTCAAAATGTTATAATATGATTCTAAGATGTTATAATTTTTTGTAAAGAGAATGGGTACTTTTATCATTTAAATTTTAAAATGAAAAAATAGAACTGCAAGCATTAAATGTACGTCGGAAAGCAGTAACTCTATGGCATAATCAAGTGAAACAGTGTATTTTTTTTATACCATATGTGATGTATAAAGAATTACTCTTGGCAACACACATGGGCCCAAGCCTTTTGCAATGTAACGATCATAGGTACGATACCACCAACACAACCAAGAGAGGTAGGAAGTCTGTGTTCCCATCACCCATGTTAAAATCAACTAACATGTCATGGCTGGAAGAAATTATTCCTCATACTGCATGCATCATGTGACCATGCATGCCACTAATTACAGCTGCTTATTTTTTTGAAGCCTATAGAATGAGTGGTTATGCTTGACAGCATCTACGGCCTTGTGCATAGGGATGGCAACGGATAAGGTACCCACAAAATTTATCCTATCCCTATCAAAACCTGATTAATCTCAACTATCCGAATCCATCCCAAATCCGATTACAAAATCAACCTATATTCCCAAACCCATCCCATAATCAGATTAGGATACCCGTCGGGTATCTGAACCCGTTCGATTATCTTATATTCGGGTCGGGTTATACGAGTACCCGAACCCCCCATGTTACTTGAACCCGCCCAAAGTAGAACAATAAGCCTCATGGCCCAATAGGCCCAATCTGAAAAAAAAAACTTGCTCTGGAGAAAATAAGGTGATCTTTTTGTAAATAAATAACCCATAATATTGAAAAATCCTATGATTTACATCAACATCTTTATATATAATTAAAATCTTTGCATACAACATTATAAAACAAATGATTAAACAACTAACAGTACATATATTCACATATAAATCTTTTTTTTTTGGATAGAAATTAAATGTGACATTATCAAAATGAAGCTGTATCAGTGTACAAAAGGTGTATATAACAAAATGGCCAAAGCAGGGAAAGAGTAGGCCTAAAATTATACAAAAAACAGCACCATAAGGACCTTACATCCGAAGTTAAAACAAAAGCTAAACAATGGAGTAAAGAGATATTTAGCCTTGATGAAATCCTGCGTGAAATACCAAGACTGATGAAGAACGCCCACAAGGAAGCTGATACTATAATGCAAGGCACCTGAACATGCCTCCTAGCTTCCCTTTCGGACATCATCCATGTAGTTATTACTACAATTCTCCTATTACTCAAAAGATCCTACAAAACATCATGCTTCTAGCAAGATTAAGCTCTCAGTACCCCAAGGGACCAACTGATATTGCCACAAATGTCACAAAATCTCATATGCTCTCAAAGTCTCAACAGCCAGAAGCACCAAGAAACTCCTCCGATCTTCCTCAGGTGCTTTCCTTCCCCTCAAGTGCTTTTCTTCCCCTCGGATCTCCAAAACAATAAATAAAATAACAAGAAAAAGAAGCCAAAAAAAAAAAAACATGGGAAAAGCAAACGAAATGACCAATCTATGTCGGAAAAGCAAACAGAATGATCAATCTACGTGGGAAAAGGTCTTACTTTTAAATTTTTTTTCATGATTCCTTTGATTTTGTGGACTCTTCTTTTGTCCTCAGGAATCATGATCGGATGGGAATCATTTCATTATTTTTTCTAGCCTCAAGAGCGTCGATCACATGAGAGATTTCGGCTTGGAGGATGGCACGTGCATTAAAATACTAAGAAAATAGAAATGGATAAATTCTAAACATTTGAATAATTTTGATAAATATCACGTAACCCCCTAGAACTTATCCATCCTTATTTTTTTAGTATTTTAACGCATGTGCGTAAACACGCACAGCATGCTTCGAAGACGTGAAGCGATGATAGTCCGATCATAATTCCTTCCATGATCGGTCCGATCATAGAAATTTTATCCTAAGATTTTGATATATATATAAATATTTAGATTTGGATAGTGGGTATCCGAGATGTGAATGACAAAGATAACAAAAGTGGGAGATGAAAATAAGCCATTTATTACTTTAATAGTCTGGCCTTGTATCTTCTTTTATAGATCCAAGGCTATACAATAAAAGAATACAAGGATACAAATATAGCTATTCTATACAAATATAACTATCCTATATTTGGCAGAATTATAAACTCTATACAAATATAGCATCCCAAATATAGTGGACATCTACAGCTATTCTATAGAAATATAGCCATCCCAAATATAGTGGATATCAATCCTACACACATTTAGGATATGATATTAATCCTATACCTATATAGGAGATATGTATCGTAATATTTCTAACACCCTCCCTCAAACTCAAGATGGTAAGGAGTGATTAACCGAATTGAGTTTGGAGTAGAAGTTATGAAGATGAGATGCAGATAATGACTTGGTGAAAATATCTGCAAGTTGTATTGTTAAAGTGATGGACTGTAGAAGTATAGTACCAAGTTTAACATGTTATCTGGTGAAGTGACAATCAATCTTAATATGCTTGGTGCGTGCATGAAAAATGTCATGGGATAATGCAACAGACTCTTGTTGACACGGAACAGTGGTGTCGCAGTAGAAAATTGAACTCCCATATCAGAAAAAAGCTAATGAAGCCAAATAATTTCAAACACTGTATCTGCTAAGGCTCGATATTCAACCTCTGTGCTGGATCGTGAGACAACTTTTTGTTTCTTGCTGCGTCAAGAAATCAGAGAATCACCAAGAAGTATACAATATCCTATAATTGATTTGCGATCATTCATATCACCTGCCCAATCTGCATCACTATAAGCACTTAAACACAAGGAAGAATTTGATGGCAATAATACTCCAGTATGCAGATTTCCTCGTAAATAGTAGAAAATATGAAAAACAACAGCAAAATGAACAGTGTGAGGATTGGACATGAACTGACTAACCACATATACTGCATATGTGATATCAGGTTTAGTGATGGTAAGATACATTAAACCACCCACAAGCTGCTGATATAGGGTTGGATTGTTTAAGGGTTTACCATCAGTGGACTTGAGCTTGATATTTGGTTCAAGAGGAGTGACCACTATTTTATTTTCGATCATTCCTGATTTTGTAATTAAATCAGTTGCATACTTTATTTGAGACAAGATCAACCCTGAGGCATGATTAGAAACTTCAAGTCTTAGAAAGTAGCGAATTGAACCAAGATCTTTCATTTCAAAGGACTTCTTGAGTTGCATGATTCCTGCACTATCATCACCCGTGATGATCATATCATCAACATAAAGTAGAAGTAGAATAAGACCCTTATGTATTTTGCGAACGAAAAGAGCAGAGTCATAAGCACTTTGAACAAAACCAAAGGAAGAGATGGTGGTACTAAATTTTGCAAACCATGCCCATAGAGCTTGCTTTACCCCATAAAAAGCTTTTCGAAGGTGACAAACATGACCAGATTCATGTGAAATACCCTGCGGTGGTTGCATATACACTTCCTCCTCAAGATCATCATTAAAGAAGGCATTCTTTACATCCATTTGATGTAATTGTCAGTGTCGTACAGAAGCAACTACTAGAAATATACGGATAGAAGTTAATCATACCACTAGTACAAAGGTTTTCTCGTAGTCTATTCCATACTTCTGAGTGTAACCTTTAGCAACAAGACGTGCCTTATAGCGTTCCACCGATCCATCAGAAAAATTTTGATCTTGAAGATCCACTTGCATCCTATTGCTGTTTTATTAGGAGGTAGAGGAACCAGATTTCAAGTGTAATTTTTCTCCAAGGCCTGTAACTCATCAGTGATAGCTTGTTGCCAAACAAGATTAGTGGAAGCCTCTTTATAGGATAAAGATTCATGAATAGATAGTAAAGCAGAGAAAAATATTGTATCATACCCTTGTAGATGAACATTTGGTGTTTGAGTTCTGGTGGGGTAACGATTTTCAGTGGATGGAGCAAATGTAGCTGTAAGAGCAGCATCTGAAACAGAATTGAAAGAATCAATCGTGTTAGAAAGAACAGACTACACTGATGAGATTGGAGCATCATTCTCAATTGGAAAGAGAGTGGGATCAATGTCAAGCATAGCAGAAGTTGAAGAATTCAAAGATGTGAGTTGGTTGGAGATTTTAGTAAAAAAAATGATCTCCAAAAATTCATATTTCGAGAAATACGAAGATGCCGAGTAGTAGGATCATAACATCTATATCTTTTTTGCTTAATGCCATAACCAAAAAACACACACATAGCTGAACGAGCTAAAAGTTTGTTGCGTTCATTAGGCCGTAGAAGAACAAAACAAGTATATCCAAATGGTCGAGGATGAGAGTAGATAGGTTGTTTGTCAAAGAATTTTTCATAAGCTGTCTTCATATCAATAGCCAAATTTGGTAGTATATTAATAAGATAAACAGAAGTGAGAATGGCTTCTCCCTAAAAGATTTTAGGAAGATCAGAAGAAATAAGCATAGTTCTGGCAGTCTCAATGATGTGCCTATGTTTCCTCTCAGATACACCATTTTGTTGTGGTGTATGAGGACATGACAGTTGTGAAATGGTACCTTCAAAATGAAGAAAATGTTTAAATTCTATGGAAAGATATTCTCCTCCAGAATTAGTTCGAAAAATTTTTATACAAGATAAAAATTGAGTAGAGATCATCTTGGCAAAAGATTTATAAGTAGAAAATACTTCATCATGAGACTTGAGAAGATAAAGCCAAGTGAAGCAAGAGAAAACATCAATAAAAATAACATAATAATGAGAACCACCCATTGTTGGATCCCAGGAAGGATCCCACACATCAGAGTGAATAATATCAAAAGATGAGCAGGAAGTAGTAACACGATTATTGTAGGAAAGAGCAATTTATTTGTCAAGCTTACAATCGATACAAGAAACAAAATAAGTTGAAATATTATCCAAAATACTACTTGAAACAAGTTTATTTAAATAGGAGTCAGACGTATGACCAAGATGCAAATATCATAACTAAGAATTATTTGTGCCAATAGTGGAAAGAGATAGTTGAGGTTGAGGATGAGGATGCACCAATTGATCTCAAAGAGCTTGTCCACCTTACGGTCAGTCCCAACTATTCACTTCATTTGTTGCTTCCGTATCTGGTAACCATTGATAGAAAAATAACACTCAAGGTCAGAGTCAACAAGTTGACCAACAGAGAGAAGATTGTAGGATAACTTTGGAATGTGATAAACATCAAATAAGTTCAAGCGGTTTCCAAGGCTAATATTATCAATATTTTTGACAGATAATGAGGTTCCACAAGCAATAAAAATAGAGGATAAAGAGGATCTAGAAGATATAGTAGTAAAACAAGATATATTTGGGGTCATATGATTAGAGGCTCCTGAATTTAAGATCCAAGTGGAAGAGATACCTGTATTGGCAGACAAGGCAGGAGTGGAGAAAATATTACCATGACGTGCAAGAGCTCTGGAGATAAGGTCCTCAACATCAGCAACAGTAAAGACAGTGGTAGAACTCCGAGAATCAAATTCAGAACTGATAGAATCAGAAGTTTGTAAGGTAGGAGTTGGTGTAGCTGGCGCAGCCGGTGATGGGATGGATCGGGATGTAGAGCTAGAGCCAAAAAATTTTCTTCCTTGTTTCTTCTTTGGACAATAGGATTTTGTGTGTCCAAGTTCATGACAGTAGTTGCATTTTACTTATGCCCAGTCTACTGTCCCATATTTCTTATGTGGTAAGGAAGGCAACTTTTTGATCTTACTTGGATCTAAATAAGCAGCTGTGGGAGTAGCTAAAACTTTTTCTGAATTTAATTCAAGAGAGATTCCAATACCCTTGCGAGTTTTCTTTGATAATAATTCATTTAAGGCAGATGAGAGAGTAGGTAAAGGATCTCTATGAATGATAGAAGCTCTTACTGATTCAACAGGTAGCAGTGCCATCAGCAGTTGGAAAAGCTTCTCTTTTTCTCGGTATTGATCAAATTTCTCTATGTCATTGGCGTTCTCAAATTTTGGATTCATTTCATCAAGTTGTTGCTATGTAGCATTCATTCGGGCATAAATATCTGCAATAGTTTGTCCAGGTGCTCGTCGAAGATGAAAAAGATCTTGGTTGAGTATGTAATGTCTTGCCGGATCTAATGCAACGTAGCGCTTGATCAAATGATCCCATACTTTTTTTGCAGTACTGTATTTGTGGAACTTTATTGCAATTGAGGCCACCACGGTGTTAGGATCCAAGAAATAATTTTATTATTTTGACTCTCCCATTTCTCTAATTTCTTTGAGTATTTTTCTTTAGAGTTGTCCGCCGCTCGAGCAGGTCGTGTTCTTTCTTCAGTAATATATTTGCAGAGCATTTTTTCTTTCAAATAAATGGTCATCTAACTTGACCAAAAATAAAAGTTAGTACCATCAAGGATTACCATGATGGGCACAGATGTTTCTTCACAAGCCATCCTAGTCATGCCACTGGATCAGACATAAATGATAGAGATGTTGTGCGTGCAGCAAAGCAACAAAGGCACGAGGCACTGACATGATGAGCTTGACGTTACAGCACAGATTCTTTATCGCAAGAGCAGGAAGCCGCAGAGAGCACAACAAAGAGTAGATGGTGAGGTAGCTCGAGGTTCTTTGGTAGCAGAAAAAAAAAGGAGAAGCAGATGATTGTCCTTGAAGGAGCCGAGAATTATTATGGCTCTGATACCATGACAGAGATAATAAAAGTGAGAGATGAAAATAAGCTATTTATTACTTTGATAGTCTGCTTGTATTTTCTTTTATAGATCTAAGGCTATACAACGTAAGAATACAAGAATACAAATATAGCTATTCTATACAAATATAGCTATCTTATATTTGGCAGAATTATAAACTCTATACAAATATAGTCATTCCAAATATAGTGAATATCTACAGCTATTCTATACAAATATAGCTATTTCAAATATAGTGGATATTAATCCTACACACATATGGGATATGATATGAATTCTATACATATATAGAAGATATGTACAGTAATATTTTTAATAGTGAAGTAAATTTTAAATTCGTTTAAACTTTATATGGTATGCTAAATAAATTTTATTAAAATTTAAGATGGATAGAATATTCAAAAATATCCGTCCGACTGCCATTTTATTCGTACATGTGCAGTACAGGGAATAATTTTTCCACGATAAGATTGTGATCCTTTTACCTTGGTCTCTGGGAATGTAAAGGTCGGAAGAACCTACTCTAGACAGTGGTCACCACATGTCGGCATGTCCAAATCTCAATAAAGCAATGTTGCTTCGCCATCAGTACTGATTGAAAATGATATGTGGAACCTCAAATGGTTGACGCCTCTGAATAAATCTAAGGGAAATCCACAAGCTTGGCGTCTTCAAATTGGCAGGATTGCTCAACATATGTTACCATGCAATCAGCACCATATTGTATAGATTGTGAATTGTTGCATTTGGTATAGGTAACTAGCACCCTGCCCTCGGTACCCTAATACAAAAGATTTCTTAAATATGTGCAGATCCTTTGTTGGTCATAAAAGCAAGGTAGAAGATCAAAAAAGGAAGTGGTTTCTTTACCACCACCATACGCCCCCCACCCCCCCCACCCAAAAAAAAAAAGTGGTTTTTAACCCACCATCAAATATAGAACTACAAATGTTCAAAAAAAATTAAAAAAAAACTGAAAAAAAGGATGAAGCCATAGAACGTTGGTGGCTCGTCCGAGATTAGGTTGATTAATTAGTTAAGCTAAGACAAGGCGCATGTCAAACTCAGAGTCATGACTCATGATTACCTCTAATATTCCCTGGATTTTTTTTTTTTTTGAGAAAAATCTGTAGACGCGTACCATGTATTGCATCGATCACAATTTCTGCGCATAGATTTTTTTTTTTAATTATATATATATAGATATATAAAGAAACCTGCGCAAAGATGTAAAGTTAGTCCACATAGCTGATGCCATCATGTCTGCACACTCAAGGGCGGTTAGCCCAAAAGTTTTATGACTATTCTCTAATCAGTTGAAGCCATGGGTTTCAATCAAAGTGATACAAGATTTTCCTATCGCACATACACAGCTTGCAGCTGAGCTGATTAATATTGAGTCGAGTGCGCAATGATTGCAGCTGTGCGCTTGTGGTGGGTAGAGCAGCAGGGCATCAAGCATGAGGCTTTTGTATTAATGTTTCAAAAAATTATACACAAAATAATGTAGAAAGTTGTAATATGATTTAATTAAGTCATAACTTATGAGATAAGTCCTCATGACTTATACAAAATTATGATACCATCATGACTAATGGTAGGCAGAGCAGTAGTGTAGAAAGCATGAGGCTTTTGTATTAATGTTTCAAAACATTATACACAAAATAATGTAGAAAGTTGTAAGATGATTTAATTAAGTCATGACTTATGAGATAAGTCCTCATGACTTATAATGTTTCAAAACATTATGAACGAAATAATTTCGAAAGTTATAATGTGATTTAATTAAGTCATGACTTATACAAAATTATCGTACCATCACATGTGGTATGGCCCGTCGCATGTGTGTGGGGTGTAAGGTACACTTCTCTTTTTAATCCAAGCAAAGATCAGCAAGGAAAAAAAAGGTAGATAAACATCAAGAAAAAATTAACCATTTCTAATGTGGGACTAAACTCAAGATAAAATTTTAGGGACCTTTAGAGGGAAGAAAAGTTTTAAGTTTTTCCTCTAAAACTCTAACAATATTTTGGTTGAGGTCATGAAATATTGGTGCATATCGCAGCACACCAAAAATAACCTTACTTACTACTATGTAGATAGGGTGAGTCAGAATCGTATCCGTAAGGATCTTAGATCGATTATTTCAAAAATATAAATAAAAAAATAATAGATTGCAAGAAACTAAGAAAGAAATAAAGAGATTGCAATAAAAATATTTTTTATTGATTAAATAAAAGAAACATACAATGGAAAAGAAACAAAATTTCGATACAAGAATAACGAAATCAAGTTGATCTTTTAGCTGCATCCGATAGTGAATATATCTTCTTGAATCCTTCGTCTTCCTCCGTGCAGACAACGGCAGGATGACTGAAAAGCTTGATCTAGAAACTTCAAGGAAGAAAGGTAGATGGAAGAGGGTATGTAAAAAAGAAAGGATAGCGGTACTAAGATTAGGACCTCTCTTAGATTTTTTGAGATATGGAAAAGAGATCTGTGGAGGAATATAGTGTCGTGCTAGGATTAGTACTTTTCCTAGATTTATGGAGAAGAAAAAGAAGAAGAAGAAGAAGAGAGAGAAGCTTAAAGAGAATTTAGGATTGGTTTGATTGAAAGCGAGAAAGAGAAGAGCTTTGATGGAGAAGAGGAAGAAGAGAGAGGGGAGAAGATAAAGAACCCCACAAAGAGGCTGATGGATTGAAAAAAGAGGGCTGGGGTGTATTTATAGAGAGGAGCCTAGGATTTCATGAAAGGAGAGGTGGGAGCGTGAATAAAGGGACCGTTGGATCTTCATATTGCTTCTTCTCCATTGATCAATAAGTCGCGTTCATACTGGAATGAAAGTTGGTTATCTGATTCACCAAAATCTGATCCGATTTGAGTCTAATTTGAATCGTATGAATTCAAACTTTCAATTACCTACAAAATAGACTAGAGAGCATTACATTCTTAATAAATAAAGTATAATTAAATAGAATTATGTGCCTCTAGTGACTTAATTCAAGTATTCATCACGTCCTCCAATTTGAACTTTACTCGTCCTCGAGTAAAATAGATACATTAGCATTGTGCATCAAATTATCCTTGAATCAAAAGTTATCCTAGGCATTTCTAACCGTAGCTGATACCCTACTAAACCATTAGAGAGGTACTTTATTGGATTATCAATTCGACCCAATTAGTGATTGAGTATTAGCCATAAAAATTTTTAGAGATCTTCTTTCACCAACTTTTCACTCTACTCTTTAAGTTCTCTAACTTACTATGGATTTGGTGTAGAGTCTTTTTGCACTTTATTCTCTTTATTCTCTCTCTTCTTCTTTTTTTTTTTGAAAGAATATTTTCATATACAGTCGATGCAATGTCTTAACCCTTTAAGCTTTCTAATTGACTCTTATAGCGAGCTTTAGGCCAACGACTCTCAAACCAGTTAGTTTTAGGACATTAGATGTAAAACATCCCTCAGGCTTACTGATCTGAGTTAAAAAGGTTACGAGTTAAAACTGACTATATAAGAGGTTTCTTTACATTCTCATCTTTGGATGCGAACAATAATGCTTACTTAGGTGAAGAGGTCTGGTTACTCAGTGAGAAATGCTTAAAACTTATTTTATTAAGATAGACTTTTTGCATACTTTGACATTTACGCCCATACCCCCATGAAACAGATTCTTCATCGAGGTAGATAAGAAGAGAGTTTTAGAATTACTTCAAAAATTATTTTGATCTAAATCATATCATTTATTAGGTGTTCTTAATAATTTTTTCTTTGATATCTCTAAAATTATCTAGACCGTCAATCACTCATTGATTAGGGTGCCTGATTAACCCTAAATTGAGATAAAATTTAGATACACAAAGCTAATTATGTACACAAAGCTAATTATTTCTGATCATATTCGAGGACTTAATTAAATTAGTTATTCTCTCCTCCAACTTAATTTCAATTGTCTCCAATGTAAGAAGAGAATCATAATAAAATATAACAAAGAAGGATACTACCTGAGTTTAATATGTACATTCATTGTTGAGAGATCTTTAATTATTGGGTGTGGTGTGTTCTTGATTTTAGCTAGTGTGAATGTGGCTCTTCCCCCAATTTAGCTAGTAATATTACTTATCCACTCCACTATAGAGATTCAACTTGGCTAATTGTCTTTCTAGAGATTTCTACAAAATAAAAAAAAATAAAAATAAAAATATTGCATTAGCTGGATTGCCTCCCAAAAAGTGCTAAGTTTAACGTCTTCAACCGGATGCTATAAGAGAGTCCCACCTATAACCAACTTGGATATGTCCCTTAAGGTTTCAAAAAGACAAGACCAATCAGGAGGTCTTGTCATCATAGCCGAAAAATATCTGTAGAGTGTTTTACGATGATTAGCCTGGACCAATAGAATGTACTGGACAAGTATGCAATTCTAGGGACTAACAATATTCTCATAATTTTTCTGATGATTAGAAAGGGATTGTGTTTGTTGAACCGAGATTAGAATTGATAGTTTAAGATTTTTTTCAATTATAACCTGATCTACTCTAATCCTTGTCTCGAGTATGACATGTTTTGGTATCATCTCCTCCCAATCTATAGCATGATATTTTTTTCAAATTAACACTAAATCCATCTCCATATATTATTTTAACATCGTAGAAAGATTTTGGAGACAGTCTTCGAAAGTAATGTCAAAAATAGAGAAATCAGTCATAAAAATCTCAATATCATTATCTCTCATTTCAGATATATCACATCCAACAACTTTTTTATATACTTTTAGAATACTTACAAGTTGAACTTTCTGATTAGGGATCACTAGAAGGGTGTCAGTGGGTGCGTCAGGAAGTGGCTTCAATTCTAAAGCAGATGGTGATTCTAACAAGAGAGCTATTGGAGGGTTAGGTGATGGTTCATATTTTTCGATCTAAAATAGGATGGTTTTAGGATAGGGCATATCAACTAGATTATTTATTTTTATGATATACCCATGACATCAAAATCGTCCACCCCGAAGTGAGCTAAACAGGGATCTAAAGAATCTTGGGAGAGAATTGTGGGTGTAATTTTTTCTATTATGTTATTCATTTGTGGTTCTTGGGAAGTCTCAATTAATTTCACTTTATCAATTTGTCCTCTTTTTTTATTATAAAAAATAGATGATTCTAGGACACTTGAGAATGGGACCATAGGTAAGTAAGATGATGGAATTGATTCGTCCCACCATTTAAATTTTTCTCTAGACATTTCTATCTTAGTCAAATTATTTGTATTAATTATTTTGGTTGTGTAGGGTTGTTCTAAGACCATTTCATTCCCTAAAGACATAATCAATTGTTCAGAAAAAATTATAGGGACATCAAAATTTCTAACTAAATATTATCTCTGTAGGTTACTCTCGGACTGACTAAGCAGCTCTCCTTTCTCTTTCCTACTGATTGTAAGTACTAATTGATCGATTTGAAATTTTTTTTGACTAAGGATTGCATAGAGGAGTGAAGGAGCTGATTGGTACTTTCAATCCTATCTAGTGCTTGCAAAATCTTCTCTTCAAATGATGGGCTATAGATAATTGGAGAAGGTTAATATTGTGAATAGGGCAAGTCGTAATATGGTGCTTCTACAAATGTAGATCCTTGTGTTATTGAGGTACCCATCGGGTGTGAGTTTCAAAAAAAATTTGGTTGAACCTCCCAACCTGGATTGTGGTCGTTAAAGAATGGATTATATTCTGGTTCGTAGGCTATTTGGGTTCGATCTTGATAAACTTGCTCATACCTAAACTCAGAAAATTGGTGCACGGTTGGGCATTCAACCTTTTGCGTAGGAAAAAAAGATATAGAGATAGAGTATTTAATAGTCGGTAGGCGATCTAATTTATGAGACAGCTCATCCTCTCTACTGTAGAAATTTATATTCCTAGCACAGATCTAATTTATCAAATTGTTCTGATTGATTTTAAGAGGTCTAGATCAGAACAATCTCCTTCTAATTTTTTTTTTTTAAAAGAGGGAGAGAAGAAGAAGAAAAGAGGAAGAAATAGAGAAGTTCTAAAGATGAGAATCCTAAGAGAGTCCTAGATCTAGAGATGATAGATGCAAAGATTATTTTTAATTATTTTTATTTTTTTCTTTTTCAAACAAATGATACAATCAATTCTATCCTAAGGTTAACCTACATCTAGATAGCTCCTAACTACCAAGGTCACCTTCGAGCACTCCAAGTAAAAAGCTAGTTACTCAATTGGTCAGGTAAGTGTAAGGTTGGTGGAGTTCCCTCTGTTGCTTTTTTTAGACACCAACTAAGTGGGCTAGGTCAGCGAACAGAACCAATTAATGAACCACCTTCCTTCGAAATGTAATCTCTGAACCATTTTTCTAGACATCAATTAAACTGACCAACCTTAACTCGATCCAACTCATAGGGTTCCTTATCCTATTGAGCTCGAGAGTCCTTAAGGGCTAACGTTTAATTAATTTTAAGTTAGAGGCTTAGGTCAGTGCAAATACAGAATGTGATTTGTGGACCAAGGAAGGGTGATCAAATCCCCACCTTATCTGGTTTAATTGGGTTAAGTGCCCTTAAAGTGTTTTATGGAAATATGCAATGCAAAAAGAAAAAATATTCAAACATGTTAAGTAGCTTTTAAGATTTATTAGTTTATTTATATTAATAAAGTATTTTATGGTATCTTTGTATTCTTTTTATATTATGTTATCTTTAAGCAAGAAGGAATAAAAGATAAATTTTAAATTAGGTTAATTAGGTATTAGAAGATCTAGTAAATCTAACTAAATGAATAGTAAATAATGCTAAGATTAAAAAGTAAGTAGGTAACCTATAAATAAAATAATAAATTAAATCTATTTTTAGATAAATAAATTATTCTAAGCTATAAAAAGTAGTAAATCACTAAGAATAATGGACAATAATAAATAAGGTAACTACTTAACTATATAAATAAAGTAATCTCATAGTTAAGAATATAAGGTAACTATGTAATCTAAATAAAAGGGAAGGAGTCTAATCTACTTAAAAAAAATAAAAAATTATTAATTATATAAAGCAGTAAATTATTTTAAACTATAGAATATAGTAAATCATTAGATTATAAAAAATAAAAAAAATTTCTAGACATGCAAATAAAGTAATCTAGTTAGAGAGCAGTAAATCTACCATATATGAAAAGCAATATGAGGTAAAAATTTTAAAAAAAATAAATAGAAAGTAATTAAGTAATTAAAGTAAATTAACTAACAATAAAAGATAAATTACTAATCAGCAAAGTAAAGTATGAAAAGCAAAAGTGTAAGAGAAAGAAATAATCAACTAGAAATATAAAGCAGTAAAACATATAAGGCAGTCAAGCAATCTAAAGTAAGAAATAAAAATCTACAAAGCAGTAAAATATTTTTTTTTATTATTTTATAATTTTTTTTTGACTTTTTTTAAAACAATCGTACTAAGATCTCCGATAACGGTGTCAAAATTTGATGTGTGTCGTAGCATATCAAAAATAACCTTACTCACTACTATATAGATAGGATGAGTTGGGATCGTATCCGTAGGGATCTTAGGTCGATTATTTTAAAATATAAATAAAAAATAATAGATTGCAAGAAATTAAGAAAGAAACAAAGAGATTGCAATAAAAATATTTTTTATTGATTAAATAAAAAAATATACAATGAAAATGAAATAAAAGTTTGATACAAGAATAATGAAATCAAGTTGATCTCCTAACTGTGCTTAATAGTGGATATGTCTCTTTGAATCCTTCGTCTTCGTCCGTGCAAACAGTGGCAAGATGGCTGGAAGGCTTAGTCTAGGAACTTTCAGGAAGAAAGGTAGATGAAAGAGGGTATGTGGAAAAGAAAAAGTAGCGGCACTAGGATTAGGAACTCTCCTAGATTTCTTGGGATGTGGAAAAGGGATCTGTGGAGGAATATGATGTCGTGCTAGGGTTAGTACCTCCTCTAGACTTATGGAGAAGAGAAAGAGAGAGAGAGAGAAAAGCTTGAAGAGAACTTAGGGTTGGCTTGATTGGAAGAAAAAAAGAGAAGAGCTTTGATGGAGGAGAGAAGAAGGAAGAGAGAGAGGAGAAGATGAAGAACCCCACAAAGGGTCTGATGGATTAAGAAAGGAGGGCTAGGGTGTATTTATAGAGAGGAGGCTAGGGTTTCATAAAAGAAGAGATGGGAGCGTGAATAAGGACTATTAGATCTTTATATTACTTCTCCTCCATTGATCAATAAGTCGCGTTCACACTAGAATGGGAGCTGGTTGCCTGGTTCACTCAAATCTAACCCGATTTGAGTCCAATTTGAATCGTATGAATCCAAACTTTCAATTACCTGCAAACTAGACTAGAGAGCATCAAATTCTTAATAAATAAAGTGTAATTAAATAGAATTATATGTCTCTAATGACTTAATTCAAATGTTCATCAAATATCTTGGCACTTCTCAAAATTTATCCAATTCCCTTTTAGTGAGAGACAAACGGAGACCTTGATTAGGTGGACATGGCCGACTTCAGAAATGGGCCGATACGTTAACCTTCAAAAGCCTGTACTTGTGGATAAAAGAGAAATTCTTTGTGCACCATGAGTTGTGTAGAAAATTCGAAGTGGAGTGCACCACTTTATATGGTTGGTCTATGGAGCCATCATTTTTCAATACTCATTTAATGCCTACAGTTTCACTTTTTCATTTATAAATTATGTATGACGAAAATATCTCTATTCTTTGAAAAAATTATGACATCCTGTGCATATTATAACATTCTACGTCAAATTATGACTTCTTGCATGCATGATGTTATAATATGATCTAGAATGTCACAATATGGCCTAGGATATTATAATATGGAAGAGGAATGTATTTTTGTCCAACCATTTTTCAATGTGCATTTAATGCCTGGAGCTTTACTTTTTCGTTTGAAAATTTTGAATGATGAAAATATCCTTGTTCTTTGAAAAAAATTATAACCTCATGTGCACATTATGACATCCTGCGTTATATTATGATATCTTGTGGATCAAAATTATAACTTTCACAATATAGACACAGGATGACATAAATTTTTCAAAGAACAGAAGTATTTTCGTCATTCAAAATCTTAAACGAAAAAATAAAGTTGTAGATATTAAATGAGTGTTGAAAAATGGTGACTATGTGGATCAATCGGATAAAATGGTATGCTCCACGTCGGATTTTCTACACCACCTGCAGTACACAAAGAATTTTCCATGGATAAAATAGAATCACTATACTGGGCTCTAGAGCCGGATCTGTTTAAAATTATTGTTTGTCAAGCACAAGATGAAACCGTCAAAATCTGTAAGCCATCAATTGCAATCTGAAATTAACACCCAACCTAGCTCATCTCATATAGGGAAATTTTCCTATTCCATTATATGCCGGCCTTGAGGCACGTCAGTTTTCTGGTGCCTGCATTTTCTGATGTTGCTGCCAAAATCCAACTTGATGGAGCTCGATGAACTAGCGGATGATGATCCCTCAGCTGGTGATCTGCTTGGATTGAAAGGTCCAACCTGCGGATAGAAAAGAGAGATACCAGACGTTGTTAGATTTGATCGTACAGAGGATCCCTCAAAGCCCATGTTAGGCTGAGCTTTGATGGAACACCAGAAATGCAAGAGCATTAGATATATAATAATAAAGTGGGTCCCATTTATGTAGAACTGAAGATGTAGAGCCATTGCCCGAAAGGGCGAACATGTCATTAATCATCTAAATATACTGGATGAACTGTAATGTAATCATCCTGCAGTGTGCATCGTAAGTGCGCCAAGCTATAACTGCCTTCCTCGATGGACTTTAATTATCTTTAATATGCTTCGATTTAGGATACATGCGGCGCACTATATATTATTGGTCGGCCGTTCTGATCGGCATTGGTCACAAGCCACGAATCCAACCACATCACCTAGCATACTTCAAAATTTCATGCATTCGAAGCTTAACTAGGTCACGTGCAACACGTATGCCACCTGTTCTACTTATTCCGTCGCTTCAAATTTTCTGCACCATCAACATCATCATCTACTTCACGCTGGTGGCATGAAGTATAGCCGTGAGCAGCTGAAACTGAGTATGCTTCGCATACGGACCCCCGAACTTCTTAGCTAGAGAGAGATGCCGTGTAGGAGCTACCTGGGCTCCGATGCACAAGGAATACGAGTTTGTGCCGACTTTGATCGATGCTGTCCAGCGTAGCACCGAGATGCATCAAACGTCAAAACCTTTACATGTTGGGTATGCATGACCACGGATCTCAATGCTCACCGCACGTCTCATTGCATGCTGAGCAAGTTGGAATAATTGATCTTCTCTGCAGACATCAACCATTGGATCACATCTTAACACAGATCTCAAAGTAGCTGGATTTCTTTTTTCTTTCTATCTGCATAGCTCTCGAAGCAGTTTTTGGACGACCCAATAATTGATATCAGAAGGTGCATTGTTCTTTCGCAAAAAAGATACAAGCCGAACACTCCAGAGTATCGTCAAGAGCGAACAAGAGCCTCGTATTATTGTTGGCCATTGAAGCTAGCTGGCATGTTTCCTTCTTGTTGGCCGTTGATGTGAACATCTTTACCAGCAACACTAGTTAAAATTATGTTTCTATTATTAGCCCAACATTTTGTAATTTCTATAATACTTGACAGAACAAGGTGACGATACTGCAAACAGATAATTAATCACATGCAAATCTAAGATTTAAATAATGAACGAAAAATTTACAATGAAAAAGAGCCCGGTTCGTTGGACATCCAGGGTTGTTCCGGGGGAACATAGCATTTGCCTCGACCGTCCTTGCACAAGTCATTGCATGGACCCGTAGCCAGCGTTTTACCCACTGGTGCACTAGTTTTCACTCGTGAGCCACCTTTTGTATGGCTGGCATTGTGTGGCCCGGTCCGTCCGCACACCTAACCTACGCCGCCTCTCCGAGTTTTTAGTGTACTGAATGCGTATGTGCTGGCTCAGTAACCACTATTTAACCGGACGTGCAGTAAATATATTTTTTTCTTTTTTAAATTAATTTTATAGTATATAATGCACTCGGTGTAAAATATATTCATATTTGATATATTTATTTTAAAATATATTTAAAATATCATTATTTTTGAGGCACTTTACAGGTTACTTCAATGGAAAAAAATTGCCTGGATTACTTTCACTATAATTGGTTTTGGATTTTGTTCATACCAGCAGAGAAAAAATAATCACATGTGAATAAGAGATAAAATGACACACCAAAGATAATATTCTTTAGGGTTTCTAGCTTCAAGTATTTTTATTATATTTCTTAACTTATATTAATTGGATAATTTTTTTTCACTAAACAAGTATATGCTTCACTCTAATTTTTCTTAATTAATTAAAAATTTTTGATTTCAAACTATGTATATGAATTACTCTTATTTTCTTACTCCTGTTTCCATTGTTTTCCCTCTTTGTTGAAAGTAAGATACCACTATTATTAAGAAATGTTGTTTGATTTGTATAATACTTCATTTTTAAATGTACAAAGTATCACCTAAATTAAGCTGCCTTTGGACTTATTTGTTCATCATCCTATGTTTGATTTTTTTTTTTCTCCCTCTCTTGAGTTATTTCATTGATTTCATCTTTATTTATAAGTACTACATTGTTCCATTGCTTTCATATTTATTTATAACTACTACGTTATTTTGTTGTTTTAATTAGTGCATGGATATTTTCTTACTGTTGGCTTTACCATGTTAAGATCTATTCTATGATTTTAGGACTGTAATATGTGCTTTAGTTATTTTTCAAATGTATCATATTTCTATAAGATGGATTATCCAATATACGAATGAGATCTACAGTGAGTAAATAACTGGATGTAATTATATATTGAATACTTTAAAGAAGATTTTCTATAATATATGGCGGCAATTATAAATAAATGATTAAATAACTTTACTATATTCAATCAACATAATTGTATACTCTGTTTTATTGGTATAACAACTATATTTGTGATATTTATATTATATATATACCAAATTTTACTTAATCATGTGAATATAACTGATATATGATAAATAATATAATATATCATAAATAATGTACTACATTATTAATTATCATATATATGTTATAATATCATAATATTGTTCTGAAAAAAATTATCTTACCAATATTTTAACCAAGTAAAGACCTTAAGGAATCGGTCATAGTCTAATAGGACATTTAAATATGACACCAGTAGTTTTTTGAATGCATATCCTCAAGCCAAGATCTCGTAACAATGATGGTATTAACATAAACTAAAGGGTACCGTCCAAATGTTTACCGAAAAAAAAAAAAGGGGTACCGTCCAAAACGATCCCACCTCAACCCATGAATCTAGCATGGCATAAAATATCGATAGCGAGAGTTACTGAGTTTTGCAACCCTTGCCTTTATTCTTTAAAAAGAAAAGGAAAAAAAAAAAAGATTCTTTGATAATTGAATCCGCTCCACCAAACTTGAACAAATATAATAAAACCTAATATAATAAAACCTAATACTGTAAGTCGCACGGAATGATTAGCTGGGCCAAATCCACGGTGGGTTGCGCCTCCTTGTCACATGAGTCAAAGCTATAGCCTATATCCCGTAGCATACCACTTATGACGAGTAGTTGAGTCCAATTAAATCCAAGGCCTGTGGGCCAAGTCCAATTCCATCAAACATTTAACGCCATTCTAGTACAGTCATTTTATTTTATTTTATTTTGTTTTGTTTTGTCCCATCTGGCACCGTGCAGATAGGATACTGCCGTTGCCAAATTGGGCCATCTGGACAAATTGGAGTCCAAATGAGATCTGAATAACGAAAAAGACAAATTTAAATTTGAAGAAATTGAGATATTTTTATTTTTTTATTAAAATAATAATAAAATTTTTTCCAATCAAACAGATGGAATAAGGATCATTTATTTCTACTTTCATTATGGAATCCAACTCCCTCCAACCTATTATGTCCATCAGTCTAAAGTCATTTAATCATAAAATTTGACTTTATCAGACAGCTCCTACCAACCACCAACCGTGTCTTACAATTTAAATCAATGGCGTGATATACCAAAAAAAAAAAAAAAAAAAAAATCGATGGCAAGTCACAACATTAGCTTCATGCCTCTTGCCCTTATCCATAAATTTAGTCACGAAGATCTAAAGGAACAGCAAAATTGCCTCCTAAGAAGTATTTCTGTATAATTAAATTCAATTTATACATATGACGGACGAAAAGTTAAACACGTGCCTTGCATATTATATATTGTTTGATGAGAAACGTTTGAGCCATCCGAGATACGGAGCATAAAAATGTTGAAAACCAAATCCCACATGCTGTTGCACCAGCTTACGACCGCTCGGTAGCTTTCGTCTACTGCGTTGTAAGTCAAAAAAAAAAAAAAAAACCCTCTGTACCACAGATAATTCATCCTTAAAGTAAATTTATATTATCATATATATATATATATATATATATATAGTCAGATTAAAATCGAATTTGAATTGAACGAATTTGAACTCAAATCTCTGTTAGATCACAACTCTATAACATAAATTCTACGTCAATGATTCAAAATATTGAATGTGATCTTTTTTTTCAAAATAACTTGCACATAATAATCATATAATTTAAAAATTTTTAATCTATACATCAAATAATTAAAAATTGGACAGTTTAGATAAAATTACATTAGATGTATTTTTTTATCACTTAATGCATAAGCTAGAGGTTTTCAAATTATATAATTTTTGATGTGCAAACAGTTTTAAGATAGTAGATCACATCTAATAATTTTAATTTTAAGATAATAAATTTTTATTATTTATTTTTGATTTCATCAGATCTGAATCAAAATTTGATCAATCTTAATCAAGTCTGTGCCATATATATATATATATAATAGATAAATTTTTTGTAAGATAAATTATTGAATTATAATTTTTTTAAAATATTTCATTCTATCAACCCCATAGATTATATGAAAATGATGTATTATTTGGAAAGCCATGCAAAGCATCGTCCAATGATTTATCCCGCGAACGAAGATCAATCACCCTTCCGCGCGCGAAAGATGCAACCCGAGCCCGTAAACTATGTCATGCGATGTTAGGCTAGCCACTCGACTCGCTATTCCAGCCGCCCGCCATCCCACCCGTCGTAAGCCATCCGTACGCATCCATTAAAATTCGAACCGTAACCCGGTCCACCTAATAATTTCTCCTCCATAATCCAAGCTGACCCACTTCACGCCGCTTGCTGTTCCGCTTGTTCTTTATTCGAACTCCGTTGGGCCAGCTCCATCAATTGCAACAGAGCAACTCCCTCCAGTTTTAATGCCCCTGCATGCCATAGTAACCCCTCGCTTCTCCTATGCTCCATATACCTCCCATCATCTGTGCCTCTGGTCTCTTATAAAGCCAGTTCCATTGCCATACATACACCAACCTCCCGCTCTCTCTTTTGTGTAAAGCAAGTAACCATGAGATCTACCATCCAGTTCCTCAGGATCTCCATGTTCACCCTGTTGGCACTGACCATAATCATCCACACTATGATTCCTTCCATCCCGAGTTCACTACTGAACCCGGACGCGCTTCTCTTCCTCTTCGAGCACAAGGTGGTCCTCCTCTCTCTCCTCTGGTGCGCCACCGTCGCCATCGTCGCCTACCTGTCGACCCGGCCCCTCCCCGTCTTCCTCCTCGACTACACCTGCTTCAAGCCTGACAACGACCGGCGGTGCAGCTTGGAGGTGTGCGAGTACGTCGGCCTCCGCAGCCGTCGCTTCTCCCCGACCAGCCAGGAGTTCATGCGCGCCATCTACCGCAAGTCCGGCCTTGGGGACGAGACCTACGCCCCGCCCTTTCTCTTCCAGACCGACTACGGTGCCCAGTTCCGGCACGCCATCCTCGAGGCCGAAGAAGGCATGTTCTCCGCCGTGGCCTCCCTCCTCGCCAAGACCGCCGTCGAACCCTCCCGCATCACCCTCCTGATCACCGCCTGCAGCATGTTCGCCCCCTCCCCCTCCTTCTCCTCCTTCATCGTCCACCGCTTCAAGCTGGCCCCCTCCGTCAAGACATTCAACCTCGCCGGCATGGGCTGCAGCGCCGGCACCATGTCCATCGACCTCGCCGCCAAGATCCTCCGCCGCCGAGTCGGCTACGCTCTCATAGTCGTCACCGAAAGCACCAGCCTCAACTGGTACTTCGGCGACAACCGCCACATGCTGGTGACCAACTGCATCTTCCGGGCGGGGACCGCCGCGGCGCTCGTCACCAGCGACCCCTCCCGGCTGGGCGCCGCCAAGATGGAGCTGGTCCGCACCCTCCGCACCCACCACGGCGCCGACGACGCGGCCTACAACGCCGCCGTCCAGATGGAGGACGAGGACGGCAACGTGGGTGTCGCGCTCACCAAGGACTTGGTCCGGGTGGCCGGCGCCGGCCTCAAGGGCCACATCTCCACCCTCGCCCCCCGAGTCCTCCCGGTCTCCGAGCTTCTACGCTACGTCTACAACGTGACGAGGTCGATCATGGCGGGGGACCGCAAGGCGGTGCACGTGCCGGCCTTCACCAAGGCGTTCGAGCACATGTGCATCCACGCAGGCGGGAAGGCGGTGATCGACGCGGTGGGGAAGATCATGCGGTTCGACCACGGCGTGACGGAGCCGGCCCGGATGTGCCTGCACCGATTCGGGAACACGTCGAGCAGCTTGGTGTTTTACGAGCTGGCCTACTTCGAGGCCAAGGGCAGGGTAAAGAAGGGGGATAGGGTGTGGATGCTGGCGTTCGGGACCGGGTTCAAGGCCTGCAGCGTGGTGTGGAGGGCGTTGAGAGACTCCGGGATGGATCCGGACAATCCATGGAAGGAATGCATCCATAGGTATCCGGTGGTGTAGTGGCTGCGTCCGATTGGACCCCCGATTCTATGTCGAATATCATGTAATATCTATATATCTATCAACATCAGAAAGAACATGGAAGCAATGAATGGATTCTTCGTTCCTTGAGTGGGTGCCATGGTGATGGGAGAGAAATAAATGCATGCGTGTTGCTGTTGGTCGGTCCACGGAGTTTTTATTCGTTTCGTCTGAGGATTCCTGTACGTGGCAAAACGGGGGCACATGCCCATGTGCCCTCAATGTTCCTCGCAGTCCTAGCATGCTAGGTGGATGAATCTGCACCGATCTATATTTATGGATCGCAGTCCGAGTTGGTTGACGGGACAGCAGGTCATCATCAAGTAACAAATAATTCTGCCTTTGTTTCCTTATTTCGTTAAATAATAAGCCTCAGCCTCTACCTTGTTGTTTCTTGGTTCCTGTTTTGCTGTGCTGTCTTGCTGGGGTGGGGATGCATTTAGATAGATCCACCATTAGAATTGCCCTCTTTTTTTTTTTGGTAGAAGGTACAGGACAGTTTATTTAACATAGCAAGTGTACAAGTACAAATACGAAAAAGACCTGCAGTACGTGAAACAAAAAGCAGGCTGAAAACACAAGTGACAACAGCTTACATGATGGAAGATAAGAAAGGATATTAAGCAACAGCTTTCGCAGGAATCTTTACAGAACAAGAAATATGGTGTCCTGGTAAACAAAAGTTCCTTTGTAGGAGTATAAACAGTAAAAATATCCATGCGAAAAGAAATATAAGATTGTAACTAGGCAAACGCATCTCTATTGATCTTAAAATTCCCATGCTGTGTTGAACTGTAGTAGCCGATTTCCATGACAGACTGTCTAGGGAGTAGCTTGAAGCAGCAGAACGTTTGGAGTTGAGACATGTAGCATGCTGAATCAGTAAAAGCTGATGATGTATTAACATAAGAGTAGGAAAAATGGCATCTACTGTAGGAACCTGCCAACTTGATAATAGGAATAAGCTCGTAACATGAGGATCCAATAATACTTGATAAGTTGTATAAGAGCAAAGCACTCGTTGCAATGCATGAAAACAGAAGACCACAGCAACAGGTACATCCAGATTGAGCAAGAAAACCCACAGGTTGTCACGAAAACCAGTCGTGACCAAAGCATTGTGTGAAGAAATAGATTGCAACCTCGATCTGAGTAAACCAGCGAAACATCGTAACAGAACAAAAAAACTGAAGTGTGAATGGTAGAATAGGCCAAGGCACTGAAACAGCGTGCCAAAACAGGTAAATAGAACAAGAATCTTCTGGAATACCTTGTGCAATCAGAAATATATATTGCCGTTTCCCTTTGCTTGAGACCACAGATACCATCAATAAAATAAACATGGACCATAATAAGTTTTTGGTATTACCCCCACAAGGTTGATGAAAGTAGAGAAATGAAGCTTGAAGCCAGCAATGAGTTCCGACACTCATTGTTGAGAAATCCTTGCATTGACAGTGACAGTGAAGCTCTGGCTGCTTATATAACATCACCTGATGACACCCATACACTAATTGATTAGAGAAATTATTATATGATGGGTATTGAATAATGCCCACACAATGAAAATGCCTTCGACATGACTTAAACCCTGCAACAAGAAAGGTAAAGGTTAGTGAAAAACACTCCCCCGTTTCTGGGAGATCCTTTTTTTTCATCAACTTCCTTTTTTCCTCCCTCATTTCTTTTCTTACATTTTTTCATTTTATCATGTTTTTCTCCTTTTATTTTCCAGACTCATAACCCTCCTTTTTTTTATTTGCATTTTGTTTTTCACAGCTTCTTTTTTCCTCATGATCATTTTGACTACTCCCCATTAGCTAGTACAACCAGCAATGCATCTCTTCTGAACCACTTCGAAGACAGTTGATATTCTCTTCCGTTCCCATATTTCCTGAAGACCAACAATCCTTGTATATCTGGATATCTTGATGACATCAATGTTAATGATCACAGAGAGTAGATGGATTATTTTTGCAAAGTGCTCTGCCTTCTTGATTTTGCACATGAAGACAGTGGTGGCTTTGTAGATATTGTAACCATAAACGTCTTGATTTTTGGCCACCAAACATCAAAATACTCCTGCCGTAGCAAGATGGTCAATCTGAAGACTATGCCAATACTGTTGAACATGCTTCCTTCCAAAACCATAGGAACCGTTTAATGAGAAGTAGCTTCGAAGTTTCATATAACTATTCCACCCATTATTTGAAGCAGGATTTATTAACGTTCCCTGAAATACTCCATTTTGAACAGATCTCTCCCCTCCTTTTGATATTTTATGCTTCCATTTCTTCCCTCCAGCGTTGGCATATAAAAATTCCACCTTTAAATCTTCTTCACTATGCTCTGTATCCACAGGAGCAGCCTTGTTTTTATAACAGTCCGGGTATATTATATTATGGGTTAAATTAATAGGTGTATTCAGGTAAGATATGGGGGCTAAATGAAACATACCTTGGCACATGTGCTTGATTCTGCAAACCTTTGTCATGCAAATTGGACTTTGTACAGCCGTCATAAGTGAGCTAAAGTAATAATGATTCTGCATTAGTGAGTCAATGACAGGGAAACTAAACATTAGCAGCATCTGCAATGAAAAGAAACAAACAGTGAAAATCTATTTCATGTATCGATCTCCGTTCGAAATCACCATCCAAAGCTTTATTGGCAAGATAATCAGCTACCTGGTTTGCTTCTCCATATATACGATTTACCTTGAATAAAAAACTTGAGGACTTCCAAGCTGATATATCACAAAGTAAAGGTAGATGTTTATGCTTGTTTATATTTACAGTCCGGATCCAATTTGTTACTGTGGTGGAGTCTCCTTCGAGAATGATGTTTGAAGCATGGTATTTAGTTTTCGCCACCTTAATACCAAACTGAGCTGCTGTTAGTTCAGCAGAAGGAACCGACATATGAGCTAACAATTTACCTCCTGCATGAATAATTTAGCATTGTGGTCTCTCAGAACATAACCTGTAGCAGCTTTGTTGGCATGAACAGAAGCATCAAAATTTACCTTTATCGTTCCATAGGGAGGGTGTAACCAAGAAACTGTATGAGAACATAGTGGTGATGATGTGGGGAAAAGACTGTTACCCCAGTGCCTCTCTAGAACAAAAAAGGTAGCCATAGTTACAGTGCTCCTAAATATTTGACGTGAAGTAGTGTGAGAGTTATTAAAAATTCTATCATTTCTAGCATACCAAAGACCCCAAACCAGACAAGCAATTAAAGACTTGTGAAAGTGATTGGTCTGGTGCTGGTCCAAATAGAATAGCAAATCCTGCATAAAGTTAAGAGGACACACCACCTGAGTCATGAGCTGCAATTGGTTCCAGGTGTCCTTAGCAAAAGAACAAAATAAGATGATATGGTTTAAATCCTCCAAAGTAGTTGAGCAAATATCGCAGTCCAAATGTGTTGAGTTAAGCAAACCACAATGACCCAAATAGGCTTTAGTCGGCAACCAATTCCAAACAATCTGCCACCAAAAATTTTTAACTCTAGGCGGGGTGTGTAACTTCCAAATCCGCTTAAAACAAGCAGTGGGGATACGAGGTTGAGATAAAGTACATAATGATAGCTCATGCATATCCTTTAAAGTGAAACTAGGTAATTTGGTATGAGCCAAACAAGCTGATCATCAAATAGACCTTCGGGAATAGGAATGGACATGATGAGTTGGATCAGATCTTGGGAAAAAAGGCTGTTTAATATGGTTACATCCCACTAACAGTTCTGATTGATTAAATTTGAAACCTTCAGGATTGAGGATTGGTGTTCGATATTAAGCAAGGTGGGTAAAGAGATCAATGGAAGATTTGAGATCCAAGGGTCCAAATACACATTAATATTTTCACCTGGCCCTATGAGCCACTGAACCTGAAATTGCACCTTAGAAGCTACCTCACAGATTTTGGCCCATATTGAAGAACAATTATGAGGCTTAGAATAATTTTGCCAAGAGCCATGGAATCTGTATTTAGCATGAATTAGCTGAGCCCACAAGGTATTAGGATTAAGAATCAGATGGGCTGCTAGCTTCCCCAAGCATTGAGTTTTCTGTAGATGCAAAGGCATAATACCAAGACCCCCTTTCCTTTTGGTAAACAAACTTGATCCCATGCCACTCTATGAAAACCACGTTGATCTGAGTTATGTCCCCACAAAAAGGTCCTAAATTCCTTCTTAAGCTGATTGATTATATACAAAGGCACTTGAATCGAAGATAACACATATAACGGAATGGTCGAAAGTACCAATCCAAGAAGAGTCAAACGAGCTGCAAATGATAATTTCCTCCATTTCCAAGACTGTAATCTGCACGTAATTTTATGGAACATTGATTGGAAGTCATTTTTTCGCAAAGGAAGACCAAACACAGGGACACCCAAGTACTGCCAAGGTAATCTTTTGTGATTGACCTTCAAGATTTGACAAATTTTAGATTTGGTACGACTTGGTGTAGATGGACTGAAAGCAATTGGGGACCTAACGTAATTAATAGATTGCCCAAAATGATAACAATAGGTGTCCAACATGGCAACAAGATAAATAGCATCTTTGATCGTAGCTCGTCCCACAATTAGGCAGTCATCTGCATAAAAGACATGAGATAGGGTAGGGCCCCGAGGCGGATGATAATCTTTAAACAGATGGATTCAGAACAGCACTATGCACAAGAGCGGACAAAAATTCTGAACATAATATAAAAAGGTAAGGAGACAATGGGCATCCCTGTCGAAGACCACAGGATCAGTAAACCACTATGTAGAGGATCCATTCAATAATAAAGCGAACTGAGGAAAACATATAAAAGCCTGAATCCATGTAATAAATTTTGTATGAAAACCAAACTAATTAAATAGACGAAACAGAAAATGCCAATGCACCCTATCATAAACCTTTTCCATGTCTCACTTTAACATCATAAGACTTTTTGAAACGGGGCCCTGATTAGAGAGTGAGCAATTTCTTGGGCCAACATAATATTAGAAGATATACAACGCCCTTGCACGAAAGCACCTTGTTCCTTAGAAATTACAAAAGGCAACATAGGTTTCAGTCTATTAGTAATAATCTTAGCCACAAATTTATAAATTGTATTGCACAAGCTAATTGGCTGGTAATCAGAAGGATAAGCAGGGTTAGATTTTTTGGGTAGCTGGATTATGCAAGTTTGCTTCAAATTCTCAGGCACGAAGGAGGTCTGAAAGAAATAATGCACAGCTTGAAACACTTCATGTTTAATAGAAAACCAAAAGAATCGAAAAAGGACCATTAGGGCTAGGGCTATATCTGGATGCAAGGAAATAGTGCATGGTCGATTTCTTCGTCCATAATAGGAACAATCAGATTGTTGCTTTGGGCCGATGTAAGAGTAGAAGTGTGTAAAGGATAATCCGATTATCCCAGATTAGAATCCTCAGTCCAACATTCATGAAGTGCGCCATTAAAATATGACCAATCATACGAGGTTCAGTATGACATTGATTAGAAGAGTTGTGAATGCTATGAATTATGTTATTTCTACGATGCAAGACTGTTGAATGATGGAAGAACCTAGTATTTGCATTCCCCTCACGTAACCACAAGGCCCTAGATTTTTGCTTCCAAAGGATTTCTTGCCGATAAAGAGTCTTATGGTATTCAGCTAATAAAGATAATAACTTACTATGGAGATCATCCATGAGCCCTCCAGAGGATGCTTCTTGCATTTGCAACTCATAAATTTGATCATATAAACCAAATACACGAACATAAAGATTTCCTAACCTACGTTTCCACCTCTTAACAACCTGTTGGATATTATTTAATAGCATAGATAACCTGTTCGCAGGAGTATATTGATCAATACCTTACCAAGCTTCATTAATGATATGATTACATTGATCATAAGAAAGCCAAAATTTTCTAAAACAAAAAGGAGGAGGGCCATGATATCTGCATGCAGAAATAGAAATGAATAAGGGACAATGATCAGAAGTATATCGGGCTAGATACTGAACAATAGACTCAGGATACATATTGAGCCAAATGTCGGATACAAAAGCCCTATCGATATGTTCCCAAACACGAGCAAGACCAAACCGATTATTGCACCAAGTGTACTTGAGTCCTTGATATCCGAGATCCATTAGAGCCGTATCAGTAAGAAAAGAGCAAAAATCACAAATTTTCCTAGTGACTCTAAAAGACCTACCCCCTCTTTTATCTTCCAAGTTGATAATACAATTAAAATCCCCAACCAATAAAAGAGGGACCCCAAGAGCAACAATGCTTTGAGCCTGGGCCCAAACAATACAACGTTCAATCATATCGGTGTGAGCATAAACAACACTCAACACCCAAATTTTTTCATTAGGAATTGTTATGGTGCCGAAAACTATTTGACAATCAGTATGAGTAAAAGTTACCTCACCTAAAGATTTCCTCTAGGCAATCACAATACCCCCTGACAAACCAACAGACCAAATACAATAAATTTCTCATCGACGTCTCAAAATTCTTTGAATATGACTAGAAGCTGAAGAGTCTAACCTAGTTTCTAAGAAACAAACCATATCCAGACAATTCTTGTGGATAAAAGTTTTTGAGCAATTAACAAAAGAGAGTTTTGCAGCCCCTCTACAATTCCACACTAAAAGCTTCAAGGCTACTTTAAAGGTTTATATTGAGTTGAATTTAATGAATCAAACAATTCTTTGATTGCAGCTTCTGACATAGTCTCACAAGATCCCTCATTGATACTAGTCAGACTCCTACATTCCACAGACACTGCAAATTGGTCATTTAAAGTATATGTTAATTTGTGAACTATCTCTCCATCACTATTCTTTCCTAGACTGTTAGTTGGGTCATCTGAATGTAATTTCTCACAGCTAGTATTCCTACTATTTTTTAGCTTTCCTTCTACATTCTCAATCGGTTTCCACACCATGACCACATTGGTTTGATGCTTTACTGATGAACCTTCCGTGTGTTTTGGGACTTGTATTGCCAAGCGATCTTCCCCACGATCCACTATTAGGACAGCTTTAGATGGGGACACTGTAGGTGAAATTAAGCCAGCAATTGAGACCTTTTTTGGAGGTGATCTCTTCCTCTTGCCTTTGATAATATCAAGGTCTATAGATTTAGCATTGAAAATTAAAGTTAAGGATGTGTCCATAGCCTGGGGTGGATTCATATCCTCAGAAATTTGCTTCATCAATGGAGAGAAACTTGATGTAGTCCGGATAGCCTTAGAATCAACCATAACTTAGTCTCACAGAGGAGATTGTCTAGCAGTTTTCTTTGGCTTGGTCTACCCCTGGCTATCATTCTCTTTTTTAGCAGCCATTTTTGAAGATTGTGGGGTCAAATCTTGGTCAATCGGTACCCTGGCTACCCGAATCCAGGGCCCAAACAGCATTGGAGTTTGTAAGTCCCTAGTTCCAGAGCATCCATAGGATCTATAATCGTACCGATTCGACCACGCACCGCAAATATCAAGTAATTCTTAATATACGAATTGCTGCCAAAGGTAAGTGTCATACACTTTAATTCTAGCCCTTGGACAGATAGGTTTGTTCAGGTCTAACAACACACAACACAGAAACTCTAGCAAATCCCAATCTGGTAGAATTAAGGGTTGCAAGGGGCTTACTGCTTGCGCAACAAACTGCTTTATCTTATCCACCTCCCACAATTCAAGTAGAAGGTCTAGTAAATGCACCCAAACCCTAGCTTTGGTCAGAGCATCATGGCCAGACTGGAATCCTAGCCGCCATGGCTCTAATGCTAGGATCTGGCCAGCTAGAGACCATGGCCCTTTATCCAGAACCCTATTTTTATCCTCCTCTATAGGAAAAACAAACATAAAACCATCAGTGAGAAATGATACCTAGAAATCCCCCGCTATACTCCATCGGACTTTCATTTTCTTTTGAACGAACTCCAACGAAAGGCCACGGCCTAAAAATTTTCCTATCAAAGCATACCGCCAGTGATCCATGGAAGCTTTAACTTCTTCATCTGAAAATGCAACTACAGTCGTGAATTTTTCCTCTAGCAAAGCAATTTCTTCCTCAGTGGCCTTTGATGACTACCATCTGAAATGCCTAAGCCTTGTACCACCTGAGACCAAGATCTATTGATCTCGCTCGATCGATTAGTGGGCGGGAAAACAGATTTCCTCCCTAATGAAATGCCCTACGCAATCGAAGCATACCGATTCCCAGCCGATGACAAACCCTGGTCTTTCGGACTGCTCGATGACAAACCCCTCTCCGATCCACACATATTGCTGCTCCATCTAGTCGGTTTCTTCTCTGGAGAGGTGAAAACCCTAGCTTTCCTTTTTCCATTCCCTATCGCACCGCTCATCATCTCTCACAAGCAAAAAAGACAATTGTTCAAACCATCCCTTGTGACCATCTCTCTTTAAAATCGTCCCTTGTGACTGTCCAACAATATGCGCACAAGCATCCAAAAGGTCAAGAAGTGGGGCTTACCTCATCCAAAACTAAAAACCACACTTGCTGGACCATAGTATGGTACTCTCGAAACCAAATAGAAATTTTTTTTTTTCAATTGAAGCCGACATACAAGGAATCTCAATCCAATCTTAATGCCGGCCGGCCCAAGGTACCTCTAAGGTTGACCTAAGCTGGCACTTCAAAAAGGTTTTATAGTTGATGTGATTATCCAATTTATGCTAGCTAAAAAATCTTGAAATCTATATGATAGCTTGCTATGAGTGTAGAAGATAATGACGTATCTCTCCAAATAAGGCAGAAGATAACGACATATCTCTCCAAATGAAGAAAGAAATAACAGACGTATTTTATCCAATAAGACAAGGCTAACAACCTGATTCTTTAGATTCCTTATGGCACTTCCATCCTCGTCTATAAATAAAGGACCAAAGGAGACCCTCGAGGTATACAATTACTCCTCTCCAATACATGCTGCCTTTCTTTTGTTTTTCAGTTTTCTAACTTGAGCATCGAAGGATCCCCACCAGAGCCAACTCCGATCGAAACTTATTTTCCAGATCAAACCACCGTCGCTGAATGCTAGCCTACATCTCTTTTCCGACCGATCAGGCATCAACCAGAAGACTAGTGGCAATAGTTATTAAAATATTATTTTAACATAAAAGACCAAGCTTTTTAATTTTGGTTGGTCAATAACTACAAATAATAACTAATAATTATTGATTGTTGAGAATTATTCTTTGATTTAAACTTAAAAAATATTTTTCGTGATAATTTTGAAATATATAGTGCTCATTACTTTTTTTGATAATTTTGTCTATATTTATATTTATTCATATAAAAAAATTTTAAAATATAATGATTGGATTGAGTCAATCAACAAGTAGAACCGATATGAACCTTAACTTTTAAATGAAAGATTGGTGAAATAATTGTACAAAGTGTGATGGGGTAGTTTACTCCAAAAATAATTCACCTATCCTGAAAGTGGTCTTCCAAGGAAGATGAAATACTATATCTTGAACGGACAATGATCCCCGAATGGATGACTTGCCAAGTTGCAGGCATGCTCAAGGAGGATGACTTAATTATAACGATCTATCCACAGGGTAGAACAAGAGACAATACATCTTAAGTGCGGTTAGGTCATGAACAAAATGAAAACAACTCAAAAAAAAATTTATGCTCAGATGTTGTCGATGGATGGCTTCACGAGATTCCTCGATGTAAGATGATTTGTCATTGGTGGCTTCAGATGGCAACAACCACTTTTCATGCATGAACCTCAAAGCCGTTTGTACATAGCACCTCACTCAAGTAGAAACTCTTGTTTCCACTACACAGCAGACCTACAATGCACTCACGATGATGAGATTGAAAATTAGATGACTCTCCGTGTGTGAACCAATGATGTGGTACTACTTGTACAATTATGAAAGGGGCACTTTAAAGAACCATTCTCATGACACCTCTTGACTGCTTGGGGCATCAACTATCTCTGTCGCAGGAAGCTAAATGAATTACTCATCCTTGCATGTTTCTCTTGCAGTCTGTTCTAATCGAGATTTATTCCTAGAGAAAATATAAGAGAATGAAAGGCAGAGTAAAATCTCCAATTTGGCTGCTTAAACAAAAAGAAAAGACATGAAGGCAAGACTCAAGAGCTTTCTCTCACCTTTTAATCTCTCCAAAAATAGAGAAATAAAGCTCTTCTATCTCTCTCATTAACATTTTTAGGCATGTCTCCCTGGGAAGTCATGTGATCCACCAATTTTTGGAAGGCTTTTAAGCAAATGCATGAAAACACGTGTATTTAAGATGACGTTTGCCTCCGATCCTTAAAAATATTTTATATTCTGACTCCTTGGACTGTGCTCAAGCTAGAACGGTGTGACTGCCCATTTGTACCAAAAAAAAAAAAAAGAAGCAAACAAGCCTGGTGACGCTAAAATTCCAACATGTCCAGACAAGTACGTCCACTATACAAGGATCTAATGTCCATATCGCACTATTAGGGTGGGTTACTTGGGTTGCAAATCTAACGGATTCAACAAATTACAACAGGTCACAACTCAACACATTACAACAATCTAGCAGCTTCTAGCAAGTTGAAAGGAGAAAGGAAAACATGAAACATTAGTACTAAACAATGTTGAACAAGAGTTTGGTAAACCATGGGTTGTTGAAGGGAAAAGTTGATTGAGTGGGAGCAAAGAAAAATTGAATGCTTAACTTTTGACGTTGCGACAAAGTAACAATAAAATTGACTCTCTATGAAGTTCTTGTTTGGAAATAAATGCTGTTAGGAAGCAAAATCAACAAATTTGAAAACTCAACTATGCCTCCTAATATTGCATAGGTACTAATAACTAATACAAAATAGCTGCAATATCTTTGCTATTCATAAAAGCTAGCATGGATGTTGCAATACCTATCCATCTTATGAGAATAATGAAAGACCTCCAAAGGGCTCCCTCAAAGCATCCAAGCTAGAAGAACGTTAACAGTCACTAGTGGTTTCTTATGAAGGGCCAAAACACATCTAGATCATACTAAGAGGAAATGTCTGGTTTCAATACAGAATTCAAAGTGCAACCACTCAAAACATAGTAGTTGAGACATACAGACACTATTGTTATTCACGGAAGTGTTTCAGTCAGCCATCCAGCTCTGCTCCACAATCTCACACACTCTTATGTTGTATTCACTCTTGTTCTCACGGAATATCTGTGCAGCTTCCAAATTTGCAAGTGAGTTCGGTTCGAGTAATGACTGCCCATAGAGTGCATAAAATATATTCTAATCAATATAGATGACCAAAAACTATCAAACAAGAACTGAAATTGAAGAATCCACCAGTGAGGTTCAATTCAGGTGGGTCAAAATAGTCCCAACAAATATTTTGCTCATTTATAACCAAGTTGAGTAGAAAATACCTCTACCTAGCATGCCTATCCCAAGTCACCAACCCAGTTAGGACTTAAAAAGGGTGGCTTAGTGCATGAGGCTCCCGCCATCGTAGGATCTAAGGAGGATCAGATATACATAGCCTTATCCTCCTCATGTGCAGAGAAGTAGTTTTCGTATTTCGAACTCATGACCTCCAAGTTACAATATAGCAACCTTACCATCGAGCCAAAGCTCACCCTCAATTAAGATGAAGAAGCAATCTACGATTGTGCAGCCCAATGAACAGTGAAGGGAGGGGGGCCGGGCACCAACAGAAAGAGAGAGAGAGTAGAAAATTAAAGCCAAGAAGAGCATGCAATAAATCAGAACTCCACTTTTATCCCAAGTCTTTTTTTTTTTTTCTTTGGCTCCATCTTAACCATGAATTGTATGGCCTCCTTGTTCCTGATACACTCGAACCAAACCTTGACCAGCACATGACCTGCCACACTATTACCACTATGCTAGGGCAGATGGATAGGTTTTGAGGGCTTGTACAACCAAGAGCAGACTGGGGGCCCCAAACTCTGCCTGTGTACAACGCATGCTGATCCATCATGTTTGAGGCTCAACCAATTATAAAAATCCCTCATGAAGACCAATTTATTTAGATGAGATCAGACAGGTTGGTGGGCCTAACATGAAAATCACCACCTATATGTTGATTTACCTTAACCAAAAAGCCAAATCCCATCTATGTGACTTCCTTTCAATGAACAAGGGATGATCCACCAATGCTTGAGAATGTATAATGCCCTTTATCTTATAAGATCAGTACAAAGCATTGGTGTAGCAAATTCCTGGTGCAGAGATTTTTGGACAAGCAAGGGACCCACCATGAAACCTTGAAATAACACTTGGCAGGCTTGTTTTAAGGATATGATGGCTAAACCGGCATGATCAAGAACAGCTCCAGGATTCCTGTGGACTTAGAAATGATCAAGATAAAAGGAAAGAAGGGGCAGAATCTGAAATCAGAAGCTATAAGAATATCTGAAATCAAAGTTACAAGCCGAGTAACCAAAGTCTACCATAATCTACAGAATTTTGGCATTTTAGAGCCTTACAAGTTTGATTATGTGGGGGCTAAAGATCAGTTTTTTTATGCTTAATACTAGAAGACCTGGTCACCCATGACCCAGCAGGAAACTTGGTCCATTAGAACCCTTAGTTCCCGTTACCTACTTCCCTGTTCCTGCTAAAGTAGTATGAATCATTTAGTTCAATTCATATTGAGCACCTATTCATACAAATTTTCATCCATAACAAAGCACAAGTGAAGAAGTCATCCAATAAGGGTACATTTTTTCATTTTATCTGAAAGCTGCTCAGACAACACAAATAAGATATAAAAACAAAAAAGCTTCCAACCGGGAAGAAGCTAAATTATTTTAAAGGGGGAAGGATGATCATATTAGAAAGTTGGGCATATTGAGGTGAATTCTATTGTACCTGACCACATATAAAAGAAGCTCAGCATAAACAAAGCAAGTATTCTGTTCTAGCAGAGACACAATAATGCTTCCAAAGGAGTTCAATAGTAACTTCACCTAGATAACCATAACAGTGCTTTAAAAAGGGCAGAGTTCCAATAATGAGTTAAAAAAACAAAATTTGATTGCATAATCAGTTATCTATATGACACCATGAAGTCAATAAGAATCAACTAGATCCCAAAACTAACGCTTCATATGTAAGGATTATCCCAAAAAACATGAGCGCATATAGAAGAAAGGATGATGAAAAACCATGAAGACTCTGTTTTTATTTATATTTCAGATCATTATAAGACAAGCAAATGTGTGAAAATAGAATAATGTCATTTAGCATAGCTCAGAAAATACACATAATGAAACAGAAATTTCTTGGTGCACACAAATGTGTAATTTTGAAAAAGCATCAATTTTTAGTATGAAAAAAGGAGGTAGAACAATGGAGGCTTCTAGCATACCTAGATTCATGTAACTATGGCAGCAACATCATAAATTGCTCTCCACTGGTTCTGTAAGATATCCAAGCAAATGTTTCCACCTGCATAAACTAAATATATTCAAAACAACATTGGTTAGATCAAGGTGAAAATTGGTGATATTAATCAATAAAATACCCAATAATTGATAGCCTCAAATTTAGAAAAACACTCAAATTAATGAAATAGACAAACAAAACTCTCCAATTGATAATAAAGAAAATCAGACAGGAAAAGTTATGTGGATCATGAATGGACTAATGAATCATTCATTTTGAAGAATGTAAACATTTATCTTAGTTTCTTCTGATAGGAAGGGGGGAGCACAGATAGAGGAGCATCAAAAGGCTCTGTTGTATTTCAATTCCTTCAAGATTTTCACAGGAAAAAAGAAAAAAAGGAGCAAAGATCTCTTGAATCTTTCATAATTTGAAGTAGCCAAACAACTACAACAGCTTCACATGAAACATGTTAGAGTAGCTAACCATGTTGGTCTGATGTGAACAAACTCCTTTTCTGGTGGGATGCTGCCAATTTTTTCAATAAAAGCAAGTGAGACACTGAAAAGTCGCTTAACTAATTTTCTCCCACAACTATTTATCCTTTGTTAATTCATAGTTTATTTTCTTGAAAAAGAAAAGTTCAGTCAGTTTTTATCCCAAGAAGATATATCTACATGATATAAAAACTCATTCATCCTGTTATCAATTTGTGAATCAAATTAGAGCTTACCATACATCTAAAACTTTAGCAAAAAGACCTACTTAGCATTTCAACTCCTAAATTTCAGATCATAATTTGTAATAATCAAACATAGAATCAGAAACAAGGAATATATTGTTCAATCTAGTCATCTCTAAATTCACATTATATAAGGGCATTAGAACACCATTTCGAATCTCCAATCTAAATAGCAAAGTAACATCATATTCCTCTCCAAAGTAATTAAATCAAACCAAGAAGTTGCACACCCAAAAGTATGAGCATGTCATAAGTTCTACAAAAATCAAGTGTTATTGCTCCTATGGACCTTGAAACTAGTGTTTCACTGTTTCCACAGCAAGGCCACCCTCCTAAGCTCAGTTGAAAACCCAGTCCAACATCAATAAATAACCTGCTCTCCATTAGAATGAGCAAATGCAAAGACCAATATATACCATGAAACAATAAGCCCAAATATATGCATACAAGTAACTGCATATGCATTATGTGTTTGATATTCATAAGAGCTTTTTCTCTTTTAAACTGTATCTTACCTGCAATAATCTGACATTATTTATAGCTTGTCATGACGGTCCCAGAAAAAACAAACTATTAACGTTCAGGAACAATATACAAGTAATTCATCCTCTAAAATAGACTATAACAACAAACAAATGGTTGGAAGAGCTTGCCAGATCATCCTACCTTGAACATGCAACAAGTGAATCTCATAACTCCATGTTTTGATGTTTAGGAATCAACAATCAACTAATTTAAGTTTTAAAAACAGTATGTACTGGATGACTCAGAAAAGGGGCATAATCAGGTCACCAATCTAGATTGCTAACACGATCAACTTCAATTTTGCATGTGTAGCTTTGTAGGATCAATGTAGATGATGGTTTTAGCATTTCCAACAATGATATTCTGGTGATATATAAAATAAAATGCTAACCTACAACAACTTCAAATAAATAGATAAAATTAATTGGCATATAAGACTTACTATTTGGATGGAACATTCTAGAAACAAAGCAGATGGTTGGTGGATTGTTTGGATAGTCCTCCAAAAACTGAAGAGCAAGTTTAATAAAGATCAGCAAAACCAATACACGAACCAGTGGATCATTAAACAAAAGACATTCTAATTTCTGCAGACTAGTGCAATCATAACAAGTAAGAAAATATGTAAACAAAGTTTTCATGAAAAAGAACTAAAATTGAAACAAGTACTGGAAATTGAGAAATGATTCAGTTCTCTAAGATTCAATCTTCCCACATTGGTGTTCAACTTGACATAAAAAGATTTCAAAAATTTTCAGATACGGTTTCTCGCATTAATTTATGAGAATCAATAATCAAATTGTTCGGTAGCACATGCCACCAATATACAATCTACTCTGTATAGAAAGATGTCAAGAGGCCATGAGATGAGCTCACTGTTATGCAGAAGAATATGGGTTTTGAAGCAAAACAAAATTCAGCTAATAAATCAACTTGTTACATAACCTGCCATCTGATGATCAGCAAAATGAGACCTATAAAGTAACCAGATATTTAACTGCCTGGGCTGATAAGCATCGAGAACACATGTACGTGTTCCAGCAAACCTAAATCACAATAAGGTCTAACAACTGAAACTGAAGGAACCAAAACCAGAATCGATGGTAAACAATTAGCAAATAATGTCATTACTCCTTGAATGGCTTTAACAAACAAAGACAAAAGTAGCATGTTTCAGAACAAAATAATATTAAAATGTCCTTACCCATATAATCTAAAATATAAGCTTATTCAAACAAACTATTGGAATCAATCTAAACAAAGATTTATTACCATAACAACAAGATGTAATTGAAACAAATGATTCTAGTGCCTCGCATATTCATTGGAAACAATATTTGAGGAGCTGAACAGCCACAGATCCATCCCAAGGTGTGTCATCAGGACTGCAATTCAAAACACAGGCAAGAAGTTTGAGCAAAATGTGAAATTACACAAAATTATAACAAAGTAGAATGAAATGAAATTGTTCCTTCCATATGTACCCGGAAATAACTGCATTCCAAAGCATGGTGTTGTTGTCCTGGGGAGCAGCACTGATACCTGCAGGGGGGTCCTGCTGCAGCCGCTTGAAGTCCCTCATCAGTCTCTTCCTTGAAGGAGTCGACATCCTCACCATCTAGCAAATTAATCCATAATACAGTGACCAGAAGGAAAAGAATAAGACAACAAATTTATTACTTTCCTCCAAAACAGACCTGTCTTGAACTTCCTAATGGATTCTAATCTGCCTGAATTCCAGGGAATTGAAAAGGAAATACGGTTCTGGAAAAAAAACAATAAAAAAATGTCAGAAAGAAGGTTGTTCTTGCTAACCAAATCACGTAAAGCCAACTAAATCCCAAGATCAGTGGGACAACAAAATGGAGGAAGAACGAACAAAATCCCTATAATAGTATCTAAGATGATAATAAAATTCGGTCACTATTTAGTGCAAAATGATTCAGGTGCTTCTCAAAATTGAAGTCGAAGTTAAACATTTTAATGACAAATGGCAAATTCCAAAATCAAATTGGTCTTCTCAGAGACTAAACTAGGGTTTTTAAGTCGTTCTCACCATCAAATCACACGAAGACGGCACCATGCATCAAAAAGATTCGTATAGTACCAACAAAACACTAGCAAGAAGAGTCCGCAACATCTAATGAACAAGATTCACAACAAATCATTAACCAACAGATTAGGGTTTTTTGGTCGTCTGTGTTGGAGAACACAATTTAAGCACCAAATCACAGGCAAGAAGGAAACATGGTTCAACGACAACATAGAGGAGAACTTAAAGATCGCTAAGAAAACAGCGTCAAGAACAAAACAGCACCCGGTTAGAGAATTCACAACCAAAATTCAATGGTTGTTGTGCGTCCGCGGCCCAAGATCCATTTCAGAGCCAAATGAAAGGAAAGGAACCTCGAAAAGAATCTGAAATCATCGAGAAAACAGTAGAAGAGTCACTTCACCTGCGAGGTAGGCGCGGCGAGAACCAAGAATCGCCCTAGGGTTTCAGAGCGCACTTGGCAAGCAAGAATCTCGGCTTCTTCGATCGGGCCGAATGGATTTCTTACTTCCCCTCTTGTAGAGCGAGGAAGGTCGGATCGCAGAGAGAGGGTTTGATGCGGGACAGGAGAACAAGGGAGAGGGGAGGCGATGCCTGCAAAGAAAATAACGCAAGTTAAATATAATTTGAGCGCGAAAACCATGCACGAATCTGAGCATAGACTCGTTCAACTGCCCTTGAGAGGCGAGCTAGAATTTAGTTATGGGCGGGTCGGTGTTTGGTATCACCTAAAAAATGTTTTTATAATTTTTAAAATAAAAAATATTAAGAACCCATATCATGGACGGCATGTAATTATTTTTTAAATAATATTTTAATAAATTTAAATTTTAATATAATATAAAAAATATTATAAATAATATTAAATATTTTAAATAAAAAATAAACACAGATTGATTAAATAATATGATAGTAAAAAATAACAACCATTTCTATTTTTGTTCATAGAAAAATTATTTCATGAATCAATATTTTTAGTATAAATTATTTTGAAATCCTACTCATTAAATAGAGTACGATCATTTATTTATATTTTATATTTTTTTTATAATTATATCAATAATAAAAATTTCATTTTAATCTATTTTAATTTGTAAAAAAAATTTAATTATCAATTATTTAAATAATATATATATATATATAAATATATCATTCAAAATAAATTTTTCTTAATTTCTTCTGTCTTCGTTCGAAACTAATATTAAAACATGAGACCTAAAGTACTGAAATGCATCCAACTCAAACTACAATTAGGAAACCAAACAGCCAGAAATTGGCCTATCGGTCTAACAGAGTTCATTTCAGAGCTCTTTTTCAGAATAATACAAAAAAAATATAAATACCAAAATAATTCAAAACCAAACTTTTTTACCAAACTAATGCAAAAGGGGAAAACGCCATTTTGAATGGCATTTTTTCCCCCTCCACGTCACCCTATTTTCCACGATGGCATCGTCCCAAAAAAAAAAAAAAAAACGCCAATTGAAATGGCGTCTTTAAAAACGTCATATAGAGGAGCAGCATGATCAGTAGATCTCCTCCACTGATATAGAGGAGGAGCCATCACAGCAGGAGCAGCCGGCGAGGACCTTCCTGAGAAGGTCCAAGCGACCACGGGCGCCGCGACGTCCTTGTGGGACTTAGTCTTAGTTATATTTGTATTTAGTATTTTTTACATTTTTATTGTACTATTTTTTTGTACGTTTGATATTTTTATTTTATTTAATAATATTAAATATTGATTTTATTTTATATTATTTAATTTCAAATGATCGGATATTATGATTTGTGCATATAGATACACATACTCGAACGTGTCTCAGAACATTAGGAGAGAAAAAGTTATGTTGAAAGGATTAAAAAAATTATAACGTAAATAATAATATATCGAATATTGCTCTTTGAATTGATTTTAATGGTTACAAAGTATTTATCAGATCTGATTCGGAAGTCTCAAAAGCAAGAACAAAAGATGTGTTATCTATTGGAGGTAATTTCAATATTTTTGGAAGCGTATTTTGTAAGAAAAACAGGTTTATATTTTTGAGTCGACCCCATGAATCGACTCATGACAAAGGGCTTAACGGCACGCAAAATTTTTGGCTGCCATACTCTGTGAGTCGACCCCTTGGCTTTCTTTCTGATAATTTTTATTTTTTAAATTTATTTTTTTTATATTTTTTTAAAAATTTTAATTTTAAATGACAAAAGTAAGTTGAAATAATTTTTTTTATTTCATTTAAAATTAAATTTTTTTTAAAAAAAATCAAAATTATTCTTTATATTTTTTACCGACCTTCTAACGTCGGTGGCCAACGAAAAAGAAGGAGAGAGAGAGGAAGAGGAAGAGAGAGGAGGCAGCTCACCGCCGTGCTGCCGGAGAGACACCGGAGAAGGGAGAAGAGGGAGAAGGGAGAAGGGAGAAGGGAGAAGAGGGAGAAGGAGAGAAGAAGGGGGAAAGGAGAAAACACCATTCCCTTCGGCATTCTTTTTTTTTTTTTTTAAATTTTTTAAAATTTTTTTCATAATTTGTTTAATTATTTTTTCTGATTTTTTTCTGATTTATTAAATTTTTTAATGAGGATAGTAATTTGAATGATAATTTTTAATTTAAATTAAAGTTAATTTTTTTTATTTATAATTATAATTTCTATTTTATTACCATTTTTTCTCTTTTATTTACTTCTTTTATGATATATTTTTTTAATTTAATTTATAATTTTTATAATTTTAAATTATAATTTTAGTTTTCTTCCATTTTTATCTTTTTGACATTCTATTACTTCATATTAAATATTTAATTTTTTTATTCAAATTTACAATTATATTATTTTTTAATTTCTTTCATTTCTTTTTGTTTTTATGAAATTTTTTCTTTTTTAGGGTATTTTTTATTTTTTTACAATATTTTTTTCTTTTCTTCAGATAATTTTTTTACAATAATTTTTTTAAAAAAATATTTTTTTTAAAGTTCAATTTATGAATTTTTTTCCACATTTTTTCTCATTTTTTAACTTTTTAATGTATTTATTTTTTGATCAAAATTTAATTCAAATTAAATTTTTTTAAGTCACATTTATAAAATACCCTAAAAAAAATATAATTAATTTAATTTTATTCTTTTATGATATATTTTTTTAAATTTAATTTATAATTTTTATATTTTTATATTTTAATTTTAGTTTTCTTCCATTTTTATCTTTTTGACATTCTATTACGTATTTTTTTTCTTTATTTAAAATATTTTTTAAAAAATTATATTTAAATTAATTTAGTTATTTAAAATATTATTTTTAATTTCAATTACAATTTTAATTCTTATTTCTTAAAATTTAAAATTATAAACTTTGTTCTTTAATTACAATTATAATTTCTATTCTTTTTCAATTCTTTATGTTTTTATGAAATTTTTTTAGGCTATTTTTTAAATTTTTTTTGAATCTTTTTTAAAAAAATTAATTTTAATTTGAGAAAATAATTTGAAATAATATTTTTATTTCAATTATCTTTAAATTTTTATTTTTTTAAAAATTTTAAATTATAATTCAAATTTTTTGGATTTTTTAAAAATTTTTATTTTTTAATGCTACATTTTATTTTTTAAATTCTTTTTTTAATTTTTTTGACAAGCATTTGAAATGATGTTTTTCAATTAAATTTCAAATTTTTATTTCTTTCATATTTCTTTCTCTTTTTTTTTCATTTTCTATGATATTTTTTATTTTTAAATTTTTTAAGATTTTTTTCACATTTTTTAAAAAAAATTGAAAAAAAATATCTAAATTTATTTTTTTTTGAATTACAAATTCAAATCTTTATATTCTAAATTTCAATCAAAATTAAAATTTTAATTTATTTATTAATTTTAAATTTTAAAAAAAAATTATTATTTTTCAATTTTTTTTTTTTTTTTGGTGAAAAAAATTGAAAATACTATTTTGAATGGTATTTTTAAAAACATCATTTTGAATGACGTTTTTAAAAACGTCATTCAAAATGACGTTTTTAAAGACGCCATTTCAATGGGCATTTTTTTTTTTTTGGACTCCACCGTAAAAAATAGAATGACGTGGAGGGGAAAAAAAATGTCATTCAAAATGATTTTTTTTTTTTACATTAATTTGATAAAAAAATTTGATTTTAAATTATTTTGATATTTAAGTTTTTTTTTTATATTATTCTGGAAAAGAGCTCGTTCGTTCCATCTGGGTTAGGAGGTTGGGTCAAATTTTATACCTTAAACTCGTCCATATGTGAGCACACACCCAAAGAATACTTGAGGTATAAACCCCCACTCAAAGAAAAAACGAAAAATTCCAAGCCAGCGATCAAATGGAGCTCTCGGAGGCTTGGTGCGGCTGTGAGGCAAAAGACGTTGCCTTTACTCCACCCAAAGCCCTTTCCTCCAATCCTTCTCCAAATACCCCATGGCGAACCATGGCGGAGGAGCGGCCCGAGAAGTCGACAGCGGTGCCCGACCCTTGCTTCCATCGTTGATCCCCACTGGAGGCCACACCCTCTTGAACACCTGCGCTCCAGCTCCTTCCCAAGGCCTTCACCCGTTTTTTTTTTTTTTTTTTTTTTTTTTTGGCATGCGTGGCGGATGAAGACACCCTTCTCCGTGTCACTCTCACCGCCGACCACCTCTAAAATGCTAAAGAAGAGGAGAGAGAAAGGGGCAAGGGTTTTAGGAAATGAAGGGAGGGGGAGGAGGAGGCTTTTGACGGCGTGGAAGGGCTGGAGGCGCTTCTCCTTCTCGACGGCGTAGTCGAGACCACGGTCACGGACCCACTTCACCCGGGCATCCACGAAGGTATGACTCTGCTGGGCCCCGACGGCCACCTGATGCGGCGACGGAGGGGCGACGGGAGCAGTGGTGGAAAGCTTGGCAGTAGCAGGGGCCATGAGGCTTTCCACTTGCAACAGCCCTCTCAGACCCTGCTTCCCTTCCCCCTCCTTCTGGTTCTCCCTCCTTCCTCAGCCGCTCGGTCAGTATCGCCCCCTCCGTCTGCAAGCTTCGGAGAGCTTGGGACACTTCCGCGAGCTTCCGAAAACCCCACAGGGCTTCCTCGGGCCTAAAAAATCCCTCCAGATCATGGAGGAAAAAAAAATGGGAGAAAACCAAATGAAAACCCGTTTATCCTCCCACGATTTTAATCCACGTGGCAAAAAAAAAATTATCCACACGTCAAACGGAGATAAACCAAGCTCCGTTTTAATATATATATATATATATATATATATATATATATATATATGATTTCTAAATATAAAAATTTGGTAATATTATGTGAATAAAGCTGCTATAGAAAAATAAATATTTTTTTAAAAAATAATTTTATTAATTTTATTAATTTTATTTATCTTATTTTTTTAATATTTTTATATATTATTATTAACTTTTTTTTGTTATATATATATATATATATATATATATATATGATTTCTAAATATAAAAATTTGGTAATATTATGTGAATAAAGCTGCTATAGAAAAATAAATATTTTTTTAAAAATAATTTTATTAATTTTATTTTTTTAATATTTTTATATATTATTAACTTTTTTTGTTATTTTTTATCATAATTGTTATTATCAATTATCACATATACATCCACAATTCATCACCTAAGAACGCAAAGGATGGACGTCGATATATGTAAAATTTTCATATATAGTAAAAGAGCATAGTTCAAAGAACGGTAGGTGCATAAAAAACTCTTCAGAATAACTTATTTATTTTTAAACAAAATATTCTGATCAAACCAACCTATTCTAATTATATTATTGGGTTATACTTGACTGATTTTAAATAATTTATTGGGGCAAGTCAATCGATCTTCGATTTCGACTTAATAACGGTCGGTCGAACATACAACTTCGACTCAATATTTATTGACTGAACAAATCACACCGACTTAAGTTAACCAACTCCGATTCTGACTCTACGTCGACCGACTAAGTACATTACGTCGACCCACAATCGATCAACCGACAGATAATCGGCTACTATCGACCAACAACAAACGACTTAAATAACCTCCGACCTAAGACCGTCGGCATATCAGAATTACTTACTGATGGTCGCTCGGACCTTCTACCGATATATCAATATTACCGATATATAGTCGACCAATCTGCTCAACATACTGTAACTGTTATGAACGGTTATCGACTATGTATTACGATAATTAGTGAGAATTAACGACCCACTAACTCTATAATTATGGTCCGATAATTTAGTACCATAAAAAGCGGGACCACGTGCTCGATGGTTATATTAGAATCATCTATAAAAGGAGGATAAGTGAACAGCACCGATAAGACACTTCTGAGCCAGAGCTCTGCTATTCTCGACATCCAAAATCTATTGTTCACCAATTTTCTCTTTGACTTAAGTATTGGAGGGTCTCCGCCGGACATAATTTCGATCTATGAGGGTATTATTTTGTAGGTGCTTATCACCAGCGACAGATGACAGAAAATTGACCGCAATAGATTGGCGTGCCAGGAAGGAGAAAAATCTGTGGTCAATAATGTCGAAAATCAGAGCCCAACATTCAACCGGCTCGACGGGGCACTCTTCTCATCGGAAAGATGCTCCTCCCCCACCTCCGGTAGCAGAGCCCAGTTCCTCGCATTCTGTGATCACCACAGATGCTCAGATCGCTGCACTTGTGCAGCAGATGAATGTTTTGATGGAGGCAGTCAAAAGCCTCTAACAGCAGCAGCAGCCGCCAGTGGAGCAACCGGTGGAACAATCGGTGCCATCCAGTTACAGCCGTCGTCCTTCACGGCGATCACCTTCTTCCTCCTCGGAGCAATCATCTCGATGCTTCCATCGAGACAGACAACTGCATTCTCGACACTCTCACCGTGCCACTCACTATTCACGGTGTTCTCATTCTCCTTTCCATCTGTACAGTATTAAGAATGGTAAACGGCCGCGAATGCCTTCTGCCTTTTCTTCAAGCTCGTCGGAAGGTTCCACTCCCAGAGTTTCCCAGCAACGACGGTTAGATGACTATGAACGTAAGTTTCGAGAAATTGACCGCCGACTTGTCCGACTTCAAATGGAAGGTCGGAAGTCCTCTAGTGACTATGACTTCCACACTGCCCAACCTCTCTCTCAGCACATCTTGGATGAGCCGATCCTATCTCGATTCAAGATGCACAAGTGGAGCCATACAACGGCTCCACCGACCTAATCGACCATCTGGAGAGCTATAAGGCCCTCATGATGATTTAGGGGGCAACCGACACCCTCTTATGCATTAACTTTCTGGTAATTTTATGGAAAGCTGCTCAAGCTTGGTACTCCGGACTTCAGTCAGAAAGCATTAACTCCTTTAAACAGCTCGAGCATTCTTTCGTGGCCCACTTCAGCACTAGCCGAAGGTCGCCACAAATATCCAATAATCTCTTTTCGATCAAACAAGGAGAGACTGAGACATTAAGAGACTTTGTGGCCTATTTCAACATGGCTACGCTTGAGGTCAGGGACATCAATGAAGATATGGCTATATCGGCCATGAAGAGGGGTCTGAAGGGATTCAAATTTGCCTACTCCTTGGACAAAACTCTCCTTCGAACCTATGCTGAACTTCTCGAACATGCATACAAGTACATCCGTACGGACGAAACTGCTTCTGACTGACGCCAGACATAAGGTAAGGGTTTGAAGAAGAAACAGAAGAAAAGTGGAGCTCCAGTCGAATCAAGTCGGCCATCTTTCAATAAGCGAGCTTCACCCCGATGATGAAGTTTGAAGCCAAACTATGATAGGTATGACTCCTATACTTCTCTCTCTCTTCTCCTCGTGCACAGATTCTAATGGAGATCGAATGAGCAGAATATCTACGATACCTCCACCGATGAAAGCGCCATCGAGGAGCCGTGACAAGAAGTGCTGTCGGTCCCATCGTGATCATGGTCATAATACCGAACAATGTATTCAACTCAGGGACAAGATAGAGGTCCTGATTCGATGAGGCTACCTCGAGAAATACCGAAGGGATCAACTGACTCAACCTCCTGCTGACCGATGACCTCAGCCACAAACTGAGAAAACTATCAATAACCAACTGACCGCATGGGTGATTATCTTTGGATGACCAAACTGGAGGGCAACTTCCGAAGAAGAGTCGGTGAAGAAATATTGAATTTCAGAATCATAAGTTTTAGTCAACTACAAAACGGTAATAGACCAACAGACGGATGATCAATTTCTATCAACTATATTTCGACTTTCACTGTAAAAGTCAGAGAATCGACTTTATCTCGGTACAGAGTATATTTCGCTTTCACTGTAAAAATCAGAGAATCGACTTTATCTTGGTACAGAATATATTTCAGCTTTCACTGTAAAAGCTAGAAGATCAACTTTATCTCGATATCGACTATACTATTTTTCACTGTAAAAATCGACATACCGACTATGTGGTTTTTCACTGTAAAAACTAACATATCGACTTTACAAGTTTTCACTGTAAAAACCAACATACCGACTATACGAATTTTCACTGTAAAAGCCGACTCTAGTTGAATGACTATTATGCCAACTTAGTCCTAACTAAGTGGAATGTTATGTCAATATGACCAAGATCATATTGGAATTATACTTGACTTGGCTACGGTCAGTCGAAGGATATTCAGCTTGCCATCGATTATCAAATGACTTGACATACAAATCCGACTAAACGTCAGATGCAGGGTATTGACAAAACAGCCGATGCTCATATCCTGAAGAAACTAACAGCCAAATCGGGGTTCGATATGACATGAGATGACTTCCTTCGTCTAACGTGATAAACCATGTGGTAACACACATGTCGGATTACCTTGGATTTGAGAGTGGGAGGCAACTATTGGGGTAAGTCAACCGACCCCCGACTTCAACTCAGCAACGACTGACCGAACATACAACTTCAACTCAACATCGACTGACTGAACAAATCACACCGACTCAAGTTAACCAACTCCGACTCCGACTCTACGTTGGCCAACTAAATACATTGTGCCGACCCACAATCGATCAACCGACAGATAATCGACTACATCGACCAACAACAAACGACTTGAATAACCTCCGACCTAAGACCGTCGGTATATCAGAATTACTTACCGATGGTTGCTCGGACCTTCTACCAATATATCAATATTACCAACATATAATCGATCAATTTGCTCAACATACTGTAACCGTTATGAATGATTATCGACTACGTATCACGGCAATTAGTAAGAATTAACGATCCACTAACTCCATAATTATGACCTGATAATTTAGCACCATAAAAAGTGGGACCACGTGCTCGACGGTTATATCAGAATTATTTATAAAAAGAGGGTAAGTGAACAGCATCGATAAGACACTTCTGAACCAGAGCTCTGCTACTCTCGACATTCAAAATCTACTGTTCATCAATTTTTTTTCTGACTTAAGCATCGGAGGGTTTTCGTCGGACACAATTCTGATCTATTAGGATGTTATTTTGCAGGTGCTCATCATCGATGACAGACGATAGGAGATTGGTCACAACATAATTAATAATATTTTATATATATCAGCTTCGATTTTTAGACCAATTATTTAATTACTTTAGTATATAATTATTAATTTTTGCTGAAATTCTTGCGCCAGATTGTCCGTCGATTGGTGCACATGATGGTGCACATGCCACAAGCTCTAATGGCAGAGCTGATCAGGGGCTGAACCTTCAGTCTAAGCTATATTTATATTTAGTCGAGTTTCAAGTTGAGCTTATTTAAAATATATTATTTTTTATGCTCAAGGTCAATTCATGGCCAACTCTATTTGCTAGATACATGTAGGAGAGAATATCAGAGGATGCAACCTCTCACATTACCCTCTATTTGGTAAGAAAGATGGATTAAAAGAATGATGGATGAAAGAGAAAGGACGGATAGAGGAAAGGATGGATAGAGTTTCTATCCATTCTCTAATATATTTGGTGAACATGGAAGGATTGATGGAAATAATTTTTTTCTTTGTTTGATACAAGAGGAACGAGAGAAAGAATGGATAATATTTTTATAATATTTTATCAAACTATCATTTTATAAAAATATTATTATTATCAATTTATAATATTTATTTATATTAAAGAAGTAAAAATTTATAAGTTTATAATCTATAATTACATTAAAAATTATATAAATATTTAATTTAATACATGATGTTATAAATTAATTATTAATAAATTAATTATATAAATAACTAACTTTTTTATAATTTAATTTAAATAATTAATTAATATTATCTAAATAGTTAATTAAAAAATAATAAATATAAATAGAGAAATAGAAGATAATCTAATTATTTAATTATAATTATAAAAATTATATATTAAAATTAAAATAATAACTAATAAAATTTAATATTATATAATTAATAATATATAATATATAAATAATATTAATAAAAAAATAAAAAAATATTATATTTTTATCAAAAAAATAATGAAGGATAATTTTGTCAATATTAAGCTGTGTTTGGTTGGGATCATGAAAAGATAAATAGATGGGATTGAAAGAATGGATGATCTTCATCCATTATTTGGTTCAAAAAATTATAGAAATGATGGATAAAAAAGATGAATTGTCCATCCACTCGACCCACTATTTTGCATCCTCTCAAATTAGAAGGATGAAGGATGGATGGATGGATGGAACATTGAATGATGGATTTTAATATTGATAAAATTATCTCTTATTAATTTTTTTGATAAAAATATAATACTATATATATTTTTATATATACTATTAATTATATACTATTAAATTTTATTAGTTATTATTTTAATTTTAATATATAATTTTTATAATTATAATTATATAATTAGATTATCTTCTGTTTCTCTATTTATATTTATCAATTTTTAATTAACTATTTATATAATATTAATTAACTATTTAAATTAAATTATAAATTAGTTAGTTATTTATATAATTAATTTATTAATAATTAATTTATAAAATTATGTATTAAATTAAATATTTATATAATTTTTAATATAATTATAAATTATAGAGATTATAAGTTTATAGATTGTTTACTTTTTTTTAGTATAAATAAGTATTATAAATTGATAATAATAATATTTTTATCAAAGAGTAGTTTTGTAAAATATCATCTATTCTTCTTTTTATTCCTCCTATTCCAAATAGAGGAGAAATCATTTCCACCCATCTTTTCATGTTTTATCAAACATATGAGAGGATTGATAGAAAATCCATCCATCTTTTCTTCCATCCATCCTTTTTCTTTCTTCCATTCTTTCTTCAATCCATCCTTGTACCAAACAGAGGATTAAAATACATCCCTCAATGCTCCATCCTTCCTTCCTTCCACCCAAAATGGTGGACTAAGATGGGTAGACAATCAATCTTTTTCATTCATCCTTTTTATAACTCTTTGAACCAAACAATGGATAAAAACTATCCATCCTTTCAATTTCATGCATCTAACCAAAAACAGCATAAATGTTCCTAGATGCCTCAAATGGTTATAGAATCCAAGATGATCCAGCTCCGCTCAAAGTTAGGTGGTCCTTCAGATGATTGGGCGGGTGCAGTGAAAAGGATAGCCGAGAGGCTGCAAGGTCATCACAAAAATGGAAATTCTACAAAGCTTAGGAAAGCATGAAAAAGAATCAGCCGTCAGCACATATATATGGATATAAATACATGTATACAACAACCAAGGTTCGGATATTCATCAGAAGGATGGTTTAGCTTACCGTCTAAAAGGTACAGTCCACTGAAAAATTATTCTATGGCTTTTATTGTTGGGATAAATTAGCTTATGGGGATTGAATGGATTAGCTCGTTTGGAAGGGGAAGAATTTTGTTTAAGAACTAAAGCATAACTTGGTTAGTTAATACTATGTGTAGGTCAAGGGAAACGGGTGCTTGGATTTGTTACTTAGACCGTGTTAGGAAACTAAATAAAAAAGAACAAATAATACTTAACCCACTTATTTCATCTATTTTCAGTCAAACATTATTTGAGTACTATATGGAGTATATCAATTTTTCACGGAAGTAGAATTGGTGTTTCAAAAAAATTGGCATATCATAAATGCTCTATTTTTCTCCCCCTAGTCTATTTATTTCACCTAAAAATAACTTATTCATGTGCCTCAGGGGGGAAAAAAAAAAACTCCGGTGAAATGGACTGATTTAATGGCTTTTTTCCCCTAAAAGACAGTGTGTTTAACCCAGCTAGTCCGGATTTTTTTTATTCCGCTTTCCAATGCAGCTTCAGTGATTGCTCAGGATGTGCTCTCACTGGTGGTGGGCATGTGCAATGCACGCGAGTAAATGGATGGCTGTGACAAATTACTTAGAAATTTTGAAATATATGACACCTGTCTTCCAGATGCAACTATCGTGGATGTTTTCTTAAGCCATAGCTGAATAAATTACAGTTTAGTTTCAACTAAAACATGAAGAGTTATGGTCTATACTAGGTCAGTCTTCTCTGTCCAGCATCTTACCTCCTCCTGCCGCCGCCGCCGCCGGTGGTATAGCACTCGGGAAATTTCAAGTCCAAACCAATAGACTGAGGAACTGTTTCGTGTTGCTTTTGTTTTTTTTTTTTTTTTTTTTTTTCTATTTTCAAACCCAGAAAAACACTATTACTAACAGCACTTTGAAAATTCTAAATAAGCCCAATCCAACAGACTAAGGGCCCGTTTTGTATTGCTTTTGTTTTCCATTTTATTTTCGAAAAAACTCAAAGAAAATCACAAGTGTTTTGCAAGAAAAAAAACATGGGGCAATTCATTGTTTGTTAGAAATTTCAAAAGCTCCACCATACTCATTATTTTGATACATTTAACCTTTGGTTCTTCTCTTTTAGTTTTCACTATTTCCCGCCTTCTAGGATAACTCCCGCAAAATCAAGAATTTTAGATGGACACGTTCTTCCTATTTTCCCCAAGAAAAGCAAAAGGATTTTAATGTTTTGATGATATTGCATACAGCCGGGGATTAAATCCTGCTCGTACATAACTTCAGTCGCATGACAGCTTGCACCTCAATTACAGCTGGCCAGAAACCTCTCCTACCTTTTTTTTTCTTTTTTCTTTTTCTTTTTAATAAAAACTCACATATTCTGTGAAGTATCTTATAATAATTTGTTAGAATGTTCCAATGGCTCAAAAATTTGTACTTTGGATCGTGATTGTGACTGATTAGAGTGTTTCATTCAAGAGGAAAAGAAAATCTGTTAATTATTTTAGCGTTTTGGACCGACTCTCCTGGCTTGCCTGTTACACGGTGTGAAGTCGCAAACAGCAGTGATTCCACCATGGTCAACGATCCCGGGGGCGAGTAGGTGAGGCATGCGTGGTGAGAGGCACAAGATAACCTCTATCCATACGTGCATGGACGTCAAGAATCTGAGTTGGAAAGGATATGGAAAACTTTTTTTTATCAAGATTTCGTGCGCCTTTCTAACAATATTCTTCGCGAGGAAGACATTAGAGCCACCCCTTTCCGCTTGTGGCTCAAAGATTTTGCCTTCTGTTTCCACATCTATAAAACTCTTGCTTCAGGACAAAAGGGAAAAGATTTGGTGAGGATCCCAATTAAAAGTCTTCGATCAGTTCTGCGACTTTTCTCACACAAAAAGGAACTCTATATTCCATGTAAACAAAAGTGCCGACCAAAGCAGAGATAATCATACAAAGGGACAACGCCACGGCTCCATTGTGTCGAGGTCGACGCAACCTACAGGGTCCACCAGTGCTTCCTTGTCCATGCCGACGCTGATAACATTGGACCAACTGCTTTCAAAGATTCTTAAAAAGATTTCGATAGCATGAAAGATAGGGAATCCAAGGGGATGGCACGCTATAACAATTTAGTAAAGAAAAAACTCTTTAGAAAATGAAGGCATGTTGACAAAAGCAGCTCAAATTTTGGACCGACCACTGCAAACCCCCTGAATGGAGGCTGATTGGATTTATTAGAGCCGAGTAATGGACCAAATGGAAACTGAGACACATTTATTAAAGCGAAGATTCTGCATATAGCTAAAACCACACTACAAAGACATGTAAAGGACAAAATAGAAAACATGATACACTTTGAATATTTTTATTTAGCAGGATTTACTGACATTTTGCAGACATTTTGAATTCACCGTAATGCCATCTCGCTCATTGAAAAGAATGGAAACAACCTGGATTTGCTCACAGTTCTAATTAAATTCAACAATTCACACATCGGTCGGCATACCCCTCTTTTTATCTGAAAGAAGAAACCTTGTTCACATTTGACGACAGATGAATTGCTAACAATACAATCTACATAAATTTTGTCCATATATCAAAATATATATTAGCATACAAAGTATTCTTAATACACCTAAATAATTTTCTTCAAGAAATTTGTCCCGGCCAAAAAGGGGTGTGGTCATGGGGAACAATCAGGCAGCAATACAAAATTCAAAGGCTTCTGCTCAGCCTCCCAAACCAAGTTAGATTCACGCTCCAGCTTCTGCTCAGTCTCCCAAACAAGATTCACTTCATAGTCTGATTCGTATTCCTGGTAAGTAGACACCCAAGAGTGAGAATTTTAGGCATTTTATCCTGAAAAACTGGCAACCTTCTAGAATAAACATGCCTCAAAGATTCAATCTTCAATTCATGGAGCAATCAAAGCAAAGAAGCTTACAATTAATCCAATAGAAAAAAAAAAAAAAACAGCTAATGGAGTTGCTTCAAAATTGATCAAACAACAAAAACATTACCAATAATGCATTTTCAATGAGTAAATCAGGTCGACAGTGCACTGCTAAGACCGGTACTTAAAATTGCTCCGTAACATTTTTAGTGGAAGCGGCAAATCCATGATAATGATCCATAGATCATTCAAGTTCAAGTGATTATAACATTTTGGTTTTTTCTCAATCTTGAGTTTACACTTTACAGCATATGCATAACAGCATATTGAATTTATTATAGTTTGGTTGAAAATCGCTTATGACAAAGCACGTAAGAACCACTGAGTAGAGCATAAATTTTTGCCAGCGCAAGCGCAAAATTATATTTGTAAAAGTTCTCTGGTGATCATTACCTCCAACATCCTGATCAACTCCTTGACTGATGGGGCCGAAATGATGATGCTACGAGCGTTTTGGGATATAAACCCTTCGTCAACAGCCATATCAATGAATGACAACAGTGAATTGTAAAAGCCATCCACATTCAGCAGACCAACCTGTCCCAGTTATAAATATGTTGTTGCTTCAGAAAACACAGAATTTATCCAGTAGAAAGAAGAATACAGATATCAAATGTGATCAGAAGTTGAATATTAAATATGAAACTGCCTAACTAGTTATTAAAAGATTTCGAACCATAAAATAGCCATGTATTCAGTTGCTTATATGAATAGAATATTATATCTATATAACCACCACAGAAAGATAAGCATCTGATCCCACCCAACCGAAAGTTTTACATTTAAAATAACTTATGCCCATTCTAAGTACTTGCAATTTAGGTATATATCAAGTCCTGGTGATCTTCTTAGGTAGGGAGAATCCTAGCAGATATAGAAATGTTAATTAAGTATTGCTTGAGTGCTGCCTCCATATAAACAGTAGTTTGACCGTGACTTTTCTTAGTTATATAAGAGGAATATAATAAGAAATTGCACAAGACAAGGACTAGACTAGAATGATCCTCATTTCTTAGATTCATTACTGCATTAAACCCACTTGTCTAACAGATGAGCCCGCCAAAACCTTCTTGACTATAATGTTAGACAAATACAAGATATCACATGCATCATTCTATTTCTGGTTGGCAAGTACAATAACGCAGTCAATTATAATCCCTAGGAACCCATCAAAACAATGGAACACAGTGCCGTCCATGCACATACATGTTCACTCTTTGGACCAATGGCTAACAGGGACAGGTTTCTGAGCTGAAAGCTTTAGGCTTTTAATTGTGACTAAAAGGCTCATTAGAATTGTTCCAATAACAAATTGGAGGCAGAAGACAACCTTATAATGTCGATCCAATAGACAGACTAGCTTGTACAGAAAAATGAAATAAGAAATCCACAATGAATTGATTATTCATCTTCTAACAAAACGAGATAATAAAATAACTTACCGGCTTCTTGTGAATTCCAAGCTGATACCATGTAATGACCTCAAGCAGTTCCTCAAGCGTACCATACCCACCTGAAGTGCCAACTTACATGAGAAACAAGATGACAGTAAAACAAAGAAATGACATTAGACCTTATAATTCCCCAGGGGGTCGAGCTAAAAAATTTTTACCAGGCAAAGCAATGAAAGCATCCGCTTCACGGGCCATCTCAGCTTTTCTCTCATGCATATCTGATACAGCTCTGACTTCTCCCACAGGCATACCAGTTAACTGCATAAAAAAATTACATTGCATTTATTAGTCCAAAACAGTATCAGGTTATGCTTTCTGCATCTCAAATAACAATGAGTCGGCATAGGAATGCAAATAAAGTTTACTGAGCACAGACAGAAGCAAGATATTGGTGAACATTCTAGAATAAAATGCAGGTAAATTAGCTACGAATAACATGATAGCGGGGGTGGCACACCAGCAGCAGAATGGCAAATCAAATGTTGGTTTCAATTGAACAGCCACCAACACCAGTATGGTAATATTTTCTGATATTATAAGAGTTTAGCTACCCATAAAATTGCGATATTTTTATCTATACCCAGCACACACATTAACATCAAACCGTTATCATGCCCAAAAGACACACAGCATAGAACATCTGTCTTGCAGTAGGAGATTATACCTCAAACTATAACATTCCCATATAGGCATTTTAGGTGGAGGGACAAAAAACAGCAAAGCGCCAGAAGTACCTCCAAAAAACAAAGGTTTCACCCCTACAAGTTTTACGTATTGCTGTAGAAGTACTAAAATTTTTAAAATTCCTCACTCATTCCCTCGTCCACAAAATGGATTTATGCAAAATATATTAAATTTTAGTTCATAGTATAAAATAATATACAAGAAGATGGGTCTTGGCATAATGGTAAGATTGCTCCACTGTGATCTAGGCATTACGAGTTCTAAATATGGAAACAATCTCCCAAGCTATGAGGGTAAGATTGTATAAATCTGACCCTCCCTAACATGTTAGCACCATTGTCTCAAATGCAACAATAAATTCCTAAAATCATGGATTTCGTTTACAAAAGTAAAGAAAAATCAAATGCGAATGACATAGGATGGTAAAATGGGCAATTTCTAGATAACAAACTCACCTCCTTTGGCATCAATGGTTTGGGAATAACTCTGCAAGAGAACAAAGAGAAGCATAGACTCCTTAGTAAGTATCATAAATCCAAAAGTAAACTGAGTGCTTAGACTTCATAAAAAAAGACAAAAGCAAATTGAGAACCGTATCGAACATCCTCAGTAGGTGGGAAAGGGGGCGAGCGAGAAGGCGAGAGAGAGGTTGTTGTCTTTTCCCTCCCTTGTAAGAGAGCACCCAAACTACTTTCTCTTTTAGAAGAATGCAATTAAAACTATCGCAGCAGCGCATAAACCAAATAACAAAGCATCAACCTCATTTCCTTATCAACAGCAGGGAAAAAAAAAAAAGACAAAAAAGGAAGTCGCCATTTTTGGAGGGTGGTAGAAGAAGAAACATGTTCCATTATAGGATAAGATTAAACAAAAAGGAACCCATAGAAGAAAGATGAGGAAGAGATGGAGGATCAAGAGAACCAACCCTAGGACATGGCGCCCTCCATCATGGACTGCATGCGAAACCAGGCCCATCAATCCAATGCTCCCTCCTCCATACACCAAGTCTATGCCCCTTTCTACCTGCACCACACACATGCAAATGCAAACGCCAAAGCACACGTGTCAAACAGCAAAGCTCGTTACACAAATTCCAAGCTTATACTTCCCCAAGCTTAGATAGCAAAATAAAAAGGAAAAGATAAAGAGATTTAAGTGCAAAATTCCCATGGAAGTGGAGGTCCTCATGAATTATAGGATAAGGGTTATGAGGGAACATGGTAATGAGTCATGATACCAAGGGAGCACGTTCCCTTCCGGAGAAGGGTATTAGGAGAGTCTCCTCCGCCGGTCCGCCCCCACCTTTTGTGTTTCTCACAACAATAAAGCTTATCTCTCTTTTTTCTTTTTTCTATTCTTTTTTTTGCCCCTTTAACAACTATTTGGCAGAGATCATGCAAGAAGGCTGCCGTGCGACCAGGTTGATTACAGCTAGCAATCCCTCATGCCAAACCCCTGTACTTCTCAAACCCATTAGGTTCTCGGAAGCTATGCAATTTGTAATGGAAAATAAGACGCAAGAAACTGTTCATTTTAAAGAAGAAATCATCAAAATAGGAATTTTCATAGATCGAGGATATGCATGGACCTAGATTTTTATTTTTTCAAAGAAAATGACGAGAAAACCATTAGAAGATGAACAAAAAGAATCCACCCTCAAAAGAAGCAGAAAAGATGATCAGCAATCCATGGATGACAACCCTCCCATTGTTGTATACAAGCCAAAAATTAACCATCGATCTTGCAATTGGATTCAATAGAAATGCGAAGGAAAAAGATCTAAGACACCCTTTTGAGCATCAAGATCCCAAACCCGATAAAACCGTTAAAAGATAAAACATCATTTTTCCCATCGAGAAGATCGAATCCTTTCGATTTACCAGTTCCTTCCCGAGATCGATAGCGGCCTGCCGGTAGCTCGCCTTCTTCCCCGGCTGACTCCCACAGTAGACGCAGATCCTGCTAAACCTCGACCTCTTCTCCCCCTTCTCCTTCGCCGCGACATCCGTCGCCATCTCTCTCTCCATTCCTTCACCAAACTCCCTTTCTAATGAAGTCGCACTCCAGAGAAACTGGCTACAAGACGTAGGCCACCCAGTCTCTCTATTTATAAAGAGAGGTCTCTTAACGCCGTTTTAGTTCTTAGCGAGATTGTGCCGCTTTACGGTTGTACCTCGACATGAACGGTGCGAGAAGCACGTGATCCGGACGCCCGCCAGCCGCGTGTTTTGTTTGTGAAAACGATTGGCACATTTGGTGTCATATTTAATTTTTCTTTTACGAACAAAATCATAGCAATCGAGATATTTCATATTATTATTATTATTGCTGCTGTTTTCATTATTACTATTTTAAAAATAATTTTATTATTTTTAAAAATTGAAAATATAAATTATTTTTATCTTTACTATTTTTAATAATAAAAAATTTATATTTTTTATCACCACACTTAAAGCTATCTTCGTTGTCACGCCATCACTACTATTATCATTATCATCATCTCCATCACTAACTGAGGTTTTAAATTCATGAGATTGGAGTATTCCGATTTTTTCGTGGAACTATATGCTCCATTGCCTTGTATCATTAATTACAGCAGTAATTCGGATTAAGAGTCTAAGTACTATTCTCTCTCCTCTCTTTCTTTTCTATCATTTTTTTTTATTTCCTTCCTTTTTTTTCTCCATTTTTCCTTGCTTTCCTCCTTTCCTTTTTTTTTGATTTTTCTTTTCTTATCTCTTTTTTTTGCTTTTTTCTTTCTTTTCCGCTCCTTTTTTTTCTCTTCCTTTCATTATTTTTTATCTTTCTTCCTTTATTTCTTTCCTTTTTTTTCTTATTTCCTTTGATCTTTTGTTTCTTTCTCTTTTTTTTTAGCCTCTTTTCCTCTACTTTATCCATATGAATGAGTTTCAGAATTCCAACTCTATTTTGATCTCATTTTCTTATAACAATAGAATAGAATGACTGAAACATCCTCCATTTCATTGAGACTTAAAATCTTGTATATACCACTGACATCATCACCATTACCACCATCAATGTTATCTTCATCGCCACCTCTATTATCATCTTCCTCAACATTATTACCACTATTATCACCTCACCACTTTGATCATAATAAATAAAGTCGTCACCATGGTCTCTACCATATCAATATTTTCATCATTGCTATTATCATATTGATGATGCCTTTATCATTATTGCCACCATCACCTATGCTATTTCCCATTATGACCTTCATTATTTCCGACATTTTCGTCATCATTTCTACTGTTGTCATTATGATTGCACTTTTAAAAATAATTGACTAATATCCAATATTTGGTTATTTTAAAATTTAAAAATAAATAGAAGTGAAAATTTTTATTTTTGTGTTGTTTTTGTATTTCTAAAAGTAAAAAAATGAAAGTGGTGCCAAACAACACCAAATTATTTCTTATTTAATCAATAAGCATTGAAGAGAGATTATGATTTGAATTATATGATATAATGAGGGGTGATGGTTGGCCAGCGAGAGTTTTAATGCAACCAAACATAGTAACTTGCCTGAATTCCATATGCAATGTGATATATAAGATTTGTCTAGATGCAAGAAAATTACATACAAAAATAATTTTTTGAAAATTCTAGTTTTTGATTTTTTAGATCATGAAAAGTTTTAGTTTTTCTTTCCCTTTTCTATGGTTTCCTTGCAACCAAACATGCCTACGAAGTTGCTGGATATTTTGGAATCATAGGATTGCCCCATTATTATAACTTTAAACAAGAGTTTAAACTTGTTCCAGGGATAGACTAAAGTCCACAGTCAATAGAATTTTCCATCTTCTAACCTGCATTCACATACATTTGGTTCACAAATTAGTCAATTATAATGTCATTAAAACTTTATTAAACCTGTATATTGGTGGCGTTGGTATACGAGCATAAAGAAAATAAGAATAAGAAAAACTATATCAAGTATTATTTTGTGAGAGAGAATGGAGGAAGCTCCTAGCTTCCTCTTATTTATTAATGAAAGGAATTATGTACAAGTGAGCAAAAAGAATGAGAAGATACAAAAACAAGATCTCGAATTTAGCTTGGAAGATGATGAACAAGAGTCATCAATCTATTTCATAATGCCTTATGACCATCATTCCCTTTGCTGAAGATAGATGCTCTTAATTGTTGAATGTATGTAAAGTCTTTTGTAAAGCAGAATATACCAAAGAACTTCTTTTAGTGAAAATTCTCGTATCTCTCCTTCTATACCTCTCAATGAAGAGTTGCACATAGCTGTTCTCTAGATCTTCTCATGATGGTTGAAACTTTCTTCGTCTCTAAACGATTCATAGATCATGCAAGTAATAATACCATATGAGTTGTTTATATATGCCAAAATTTTTTCATGAACCTACAATATATTTGTCTTTTTAATATAATTTCAAGATAGCATTGCAACAAAAAAGTTAACCAATATCTTATTCAGATGGCCAGCAAGATGAATCATTTATATTTAAAAGAGTTGCCATTTGCTACTAAAAACTATATCAAACTAAGGGTTCAAGATATGCCATATGGCCACGACCAAATTTTACATTGATTACCGTGTGACTCTTCAGAAAAAAAAAATCATTAATCATTATGTGAAAAAGAAAAATATGCAATTATCGACTTCGCGATGTCTTCTCTAAAAAATAGAAAGGAGATATTAAGCATTTGAATCTTTTATTTCGTAACTATATCGAATTAAAATTTTTTGTCGATCGATGGAGTTCAACAAGGGCGGGATTGCACCAAATTAAAGAAAATTAACTTGGAAAGTTAGACCATGGGAAACTTTTGCCAGTTTCGTCGTACCTTCTTATTGTTTGCAATTTGTATAGATTACATTTGGTCTGGTTCCTAGCACCACCACGCATGTCACGTGAAAACTTCCTCAACAGGAGACTAGGAGGGATGGAAGGCATGGGGATATTTTTTTTTTTTTTAATCCAAATCAATCACTCTCCCGTGCAAGAGTATCCTCCTCGCATGCGCATGGAACTTTCAATGGAAAAATATAGGGCCCAGCAATATACTGTGCTCCCCAACCACTTGCCGATGTCCATCTTGGTGCCACACTCTAAATGTCATTTTCTTGCATTTCTTTCTTCCTCATTTTTTAACAAATATGTCAATTTATTTCTAATCATGTCCAACATGCATAGACTCATGGAAAAGAGTATCTCACAAAAGCATCAGCTTTCACACTTGCATGTGTTCCGTTTTCACCAGAAACCTAAAAGGCTAGACGAGCTGGCGAGCGGGGGGGGAGTGGTTGGATTGTACTTGGATTGCTATATATGCTCTGATAAAAAGTTTTGCTTTGGAGCAAAGATTTTGTCCAATGAAAAATCCTTCAATGTCTAAGTTAGATAAAATTTTAGAGAATGATGGAGACTTGAGAGAAAGTAAGAGAGCATAAGAATGAGAGTATATGTAAGCATATCTAAAGGATAATAACCATCCACATGTGCACGTCATGGGACTTAACATCATAGACTGTGCAATATTAGTGGACTAAACCGTAACGGGTGCCTGTTGGACAAGCTTTAACGGTTTTTATGGAGTCTTAAATGGATGCTATGTTGATGAACTTATGCATGTCCATTAGATTACATTGCTTTTGACAAAAAATATATACACTTGCATTCTTACAACTGGATGCTCATAAAAGATACAAGACCTTTTTTTTTCCCATACAGCAATACATTAATCCTCAAGATAACCTGAGTGGCTTATAAAATTCTCAAACTTGCATGCTTAAATTAATTCTCCTGACATACTATTACCCATACAATAAAACATCTCTTCAGTTATTTATTTTTTTCTTTTTTTTTTTCCTTTTTGTCCATCGTTATTTTGGCTGAGAATAGATGTGTGCTGAGACTCCCATCTCCACCTCAATCCAGTCTAGCTGGCTGTCAGAAATTATTGCAGTATTGCCGCGGTAGCAAACGGTTCTGACCCAGCAACAACTTCAGCATTAAAAAAAAAAAAAAAGTTATTATTATAAAGAATGGGACGGTGAGGTGCCATCAACTTGAGAATGAGAATATCGACTGCGGCAGAGTTCTTCCTGACGCCTTCCTTCGTTCTTTTTCTCGTCTGGCAGCCCTGACGTCACCCTCTGCGTCAGAATGGGACGCCCCTGATGAGCTCATCGCTGACGCTGTCTTCTTATTTTTTATTTATATATATTATCTAAGTAAAAAAATTCTTGAGGAGAAATTTGGGGGAAAAAAAAATGATAGATAGAGATGGCAATACCCTTTCGTAACGCTTTCCCTGCCATTAGACCCCAATCGTCGTTCTTCTCTCCCCATCTCACCTATCACCTTGCCGTCCGAAATTACAATGTTGACTTGGGTCAGTAATGTATGATGCCCATCCGTTCCCACCGTAACCTGTTTCTTAACGTCGCGCGGCAGACACCGGTATGTGGTCGTGACGTGAAGGGGATGACAACGACTGATGGGTCTGACCGTTGGATAAGGTTGGTCGGGCATGTGGCGACAGTGATAACCGTTGGATCGGAGATGATACGGTGCATCTCGAGCGTCAGCGAACAGCCCAAGGACAGACACCACCCGTAGAAATTCGAAAAAACTGTCATCTGAGACTTGTAATACGTGCGAGAGATGAGAAAAGTCGCAGTCGGCACCAGCGTTACTTACCTCGCACATGTCGTGCCGGATGGCAAGGTACATTTCGGTAATTATCCCAAAATAACGGACGTTATTGCGGAAGAAACTCCGTCACCAGCCGTCCTGAGCTTCGGGACTAAAATGTTATTCGGCTAAACTTCTAAACATTCAGATTCTTCTAATTATAAAAATATTTAAATCTAAAATTACATTTTTTTTATATGGATGAAGAAAATATTGAGCAGCAAGAATTTACAAATTTCATACACTATTGTTACAATTGCTACTTCCAAGAATTTTGGTGATGTTTTAATCCTATTACAATGCGTATCTTTCAAACATATATCGTTTATATAACAATGCTGTAATTATGTTGATACAAATGCAAATGGTTCACGATACAAGAATAATAATATTTATCCGTCACTGTTTATCAAAATAACCGAACGGTATAAATATAAAATATTATTTTATTTAAATAAACAATATAACAATCAGATAATGATCATGTAATGACTATATTTTATAACCTGGCTGTTATTGAAAACCGGCGGAACTTCTGACGACATCTTACGCGGTCGAAACCTGCGCTATTATTGCTCTGGAGCGAACGCGCTGCGAGTGGCATATTTCTAGAGTTGCCGGGCGACTTCGGTGGGACTATGGACGGGTCCGGGAAAGCAGAAGTCGAAACGTAGCAAACGCCAAATGATAGAAATCAAAGGATTGGGAGTCGCGTGAAAAGGCGTGGGAAGCCGAGAAGCTGAGAGGGACGAGTCTTGTCGCATCGAATTCTGGCAAGCTTTTGGGAGCGGCGCTGCAATCGAGGGAAATCCGGGTCATGATACCGGAATTAATCTGGGAACTCGTAAAGCCACATATCTTGCAGTCTCTCGGTTGTCTCAGTTTAATCGACACATACACGTGCAATACACGTATCCTTTTATAAAAAAATATTATTATTTACAACATCCCACGTAGCAACCAAGGCTCTTCTTCGATATTTTAGCAAATAATAAAAAAAAAAAACTAAGTACATAAAACGGCAGCGGGGTGGACTTTGAAATGTGGAGTTTAAGATGTATATATTTATCATTTTTTTGGCAGAAGTATGTATTTATCATTTATTAAGTACTGATGCGCCCTTATAGTTTTGACTGGCTTAAAAATTGTAACGTGATTTTATGACTCTCCAAAGAACTGTCATTAAAAAAATGTCCCCGCACTTCGAAGCCACCACCAGCCGTCAAGAAGAATTTTAATTATTTTTATGGGGGTTAATGGATATTATACTTTTAATTCCAGAAAATTTCATCAAATAATCATAACTGTGTCCTGCCGATTAAGTTTGACCATAATTATCTTCAACTCGATATAGCATGGTGTATGAAATCTTTCGACTCCATCCCTCAGAAAAGTTAAGATGCAGCGATTAGGACATTATTGATTATATTAAACTACCATAGTTGTATTCTCACCAAAAAAGAAAAAAGAAACTACCATCGTTGCATTTACAGCAGGCAGAATAAGAATATATATTTTATTTAGCAACAAATATGTTTTAGGAGGATATCACAGCGCAGGTTCATCACAGTCATAGCTGCTGCAATCCGAAACTTCTGATGGCACCGCAGTAATTTAAGCTAAGGAGAACATGACATACACCATATGCAGGGATACCTACAACCTCAAGAATAGCGCTAAGCAAGACCATCATGCTAGATGGAGGAGAATGCAAGTCAGGACGGCTTCTTTGGGTCTACAAATCACAATCATTCAAATTACAAATCACGGCTAAAAAAAATTGCTCAGCATGACCTGAAAATTTTCCGCAATGTAAAATTTTTAAGGAAACATCTAATATTTGACCATTGTCAAATTGCTCAAAATCCAGTTTTTCGTTTCTGAAAAAAAAAAATAGGATCCCCCATTTTTCTTTTCAATCAGTATCCAACCAACAAAATTTTCCGGATGGAAAAGATTTCATGTAGTAAGATTTCTTACAAGCTTCCCTTGTGCATACAAAAGTGAAAGATGCATTACATAAATGGAACCAAAACTATTATTATGCATGCATGTGTAAGCATCCACTGCCAACATCGATTCCCATCGCTTTTCTTGCATGGACGCATGCAGCAATTCTTGATGGAAATGCAATATCATGATGATCTTGGTCCACGGTGAAGCCGGGTATTTGGAATATTCCAAAGCAGGTGTATTGCCTTAGGTAGAATATTCTAGTTACCATGGTCTGGATGCCACAACTCTCCATAAGTTTTGTATTCCAAATGTTAAAAAAAAAAAAATCACACGGACAAATCGTACCTTAGTTACCAAAAATTAGCATGGGTGCGGCAGCAGATTTAGGTGCAGGTACAGCTGAGGGTCTCTTAAAAAAATATTGAATATATAAGAAACACTTAGGAAGTGGATAAGGGAATGAGTTTCTAACGAGAATTCAAAATGGTTTTGCCACCGTAAAGTGAAACCAGATACTAGCATTCCATCAGTCCTATAATTAAGAGGTCAACCAAGAAAGGAAAAAAAAGGATGACTCCCAAAATAGTAAAACAAGAAAGACTCCATATATATATATATATATATATATATATATATATTGGATAGAAATTACATAAAAATATGGAACCAGATATGGATCATGGAAAAGAGGAAACATTTATGATTCTCCAGAAACCGCATCGGCACAGGAAAGAAGAGAAAAACATAAGGGTACGTATCCTTCTCTAACATAAACAGCAGTTGTAATTGATAAATCAAAGATCATGTCCTACTGCTCATATGAGAAGCATATGCGCATATGCAATTAATATTTTTTAAGTATTTATAAAAAATATATTTAATATAATAAATATAGAAATAATGAGAATATTTTTTTTTAAGTAACCCATAATAATATCAATAACAATAATCACTGACATTTAGTGCTTGCTATCTATTACTTGAAAGTAATAGTTATAACATAATTAGCAAATTAACAATATAACCACTAGACCAATTTGAAACCACATCAAATCTAACAACCCACTTGAATTTGCTTCATGCACATAGGCTGCATCTCTCGTCTCAAATTTTGAAGTGAGCAGTATGTGCAATCGCACGACGTAAAATAGGCTACATATTTTCTACCTTGCTTTCTTTACAATATTTTTTATTTTTTTATCTTTTTCTTTTTTTTTTCTTTTTTTTTTTTCTATCCTTTTCTTCTGCTTCCCTTTCTTTCCTTTTTTCCTTTGTTTTTCTTTTTCCTTTTTCTTCTTTTTACTCTGTCCTTTCTTCTTTCCTTCCTTTGTTTTCTTCTCCCTTCTTTTCTTTCTTTCCATTTACTTCTTCTTGTTATTGTCTTTCACTTTTTTTTCCTTTTCTTTATCTTTTCTTCCTTTCTTTCTTTCCTTTTCTTCTTCTCTCCTTACATGGATGGATTTCTTTCCTTATGTGGATGGTTTCGAAGATCCGACTCCATCATGATCTTATTTTCTAACAATAAAGGAATGGGATGGGATGACTGGGATGCCCCTTTCTAACAATAAAGAAACATTACTTGTTTCGTTTTCCTCCCTTTTGATCCTTACAACATAATGAGCATCGTACATTGGATTTCTAAATCTGTAAATAATTTATGCTCAAATTATGAGTTGATTTTATCATTTAATGACTTGCATTTCCTCAGTCATTATAAGTTAATAGGACAGAACCACCTGCAAAATATCATAATTTAATTATAAAAACTCAAATATTCTAACTTTTGGGTGTTCATTATATGTGATTCTGAATGGGCTAAATTCACATTGAATCATGAAGAATCAAAAGCTATACTTGATAAGATAAATAGAGTCAAACTTACATTAACTTTTTTTTATAATGGGAACTCTCCCATTTCGAAACCAAACCAGTTTTTGACTCTATTTATTTTTCCCCGATAATGGAGGCCCAAGATGTGTGCTTTGTTTTGTCTTCACTGTTTGGGGCTCTTTCCAAGTCATTGCATGTGTACATTACTGAGTGTACAATGCAACTAGATGATGTAAAACTCAAACCAACTGCAGCAGAAGTCCAAGTTCAGATCTACTGTCAAGTTTCAATAGTAATTTCAGAATTCACCTAGAGGTAAATACAAATCCCTATTATGACAAGGAAAAAAAGAAAAAAAGAAGGCGACCAAGAAGAATGGAAGACTTGACCATGAGTCATGAACATAAAAACACTTAGGGCCCGTTCTTTTGTAGGTAAAAGGTTTACCCATGAAACTATATTTTTCTGGGTAAGTATTTTTCAGGTAACATTTAGACAGGAAAATAACTTACCTATGTTCTTTTATACATGGAAAAGTGGCTTTGAAATCTGTTACCCATGTTCTTTTGCATTATTACTTTCCCGGATAAGTTGCTAAACTTTATCCATATTTCCCATAATACCCTTTATGCTTCTTGGGTCAAATTTGATGATTTATTTATAAAGTTTAATTTTTTTTGTACCAAATTAAGTAATTTTTTTTGTACCAAACTAAGCTTTTAGTCTATACCAAATTATCCTAACATAATAAAATTATCAACTTCTAATAAAGATATATTTTATTTCGAAATTTGTTTGATTCAATGCTTTGCTCAACGGTTTGAAAAAGCTAAAGCTTTTGCTTGCTAGAATGTGTTCCCTTTGATGGAATACCTGAAGGAATCTCAGTACATGATCGCGGAAGTGAAGCAGAAAATGAAGGATGAGTCCGAGCGGTTCTTGCCTGAGTATGGGCTGACAGAGCTCTACCGTGCTTGCTTCACTCAAGAGCCTGACAAGGTTCTGATTGTTCTTGTATATGGCAAACCATTCCTTGGGGCCATTCAGGGTGACTCATTTGGAATTGCTAGCTTGGAACAGCAACTGAGGAAACTGGAGCTGAGTCTTCTTGAATAGTTTTAGATACTGTGGCTGTAAGTTCTTTTATGATAAGATTGATTGACAAATTTTGATGTAACACTAGTCCAATTTGTAACAGTTTATTGATATTGGAAGTCTAATTGGATATCCAATTCTTTTCTATGTTATCATTAAAATTCAAGTTATATTTCTATATATTTTGAAGAATTTCTTTTTCAGAACTTGATTTCTTTCTTTTTTGTTTCATAATTATGTATGTGGCTCGTTAAGGTTTTTTATTTTCCTTCAATTTTCTGTTTGATATCTGATGCTTGCATAGTGCTCTACCTTTCATTAATGAGATCATTTCACTGATGCTGGGGCATAGTGCTTGATTAGGAATTCATATCGTGAATGGAACAAAAATTGCTGTCTCTACACAAGTATTATTTGCTTGAGCTTTCGCCCAATAAAGTCCTATGGTCAGTGTACAGTTATAAAAATATATAACTTGGAGATAGTACTGAGTATAGTAAAATAGTAAACAGTGGATGTATATAGAAATAGTTTGAAACGAGATAGCATCATCAGCATAGGGGCATCGTTAAACAAGCATTGACTCGCTCTGTGAGTCGGCAGAAAAGGTACAAAGTAGTTATGAAGAAACATAAAGATCATGAGCTCTATAGCAAGAATAAAAAGTAAAATCCTGTATCAAGTTATTTGAAACTTCTTGAGTAGTCCACCCACAAATACTTCACAATTTCATCATAAAATTCATTACATATAAATACCAAAATATGAGACTAAGATAAACATAACTAACAAAACAAGTAAACATAGAACAACCCACATCAAATACTAGTATGTAAGTACCAAAATACCACTCCAAGATAAATATGAGTAACAAAACAAATAAAGATAAAACAACCCACATCAAGTATCGGTATATTAGTATCAAAATATAACTCCAAAATAAACCTAAGTATCAAAATAAGTAAACATAAAACAACCCATATCAGATACTAGACTCGTAACCAAAATGCTTCATCGGCAAATACTTTCTACTGGTCACGTCCCACTATAGCAAGAACATAAGCATGTCTATAATCCTCTGGCAAACTAAAAAAATAATCAGTCTCTTGCACATCACTTAAAATTTTCCTCCCCACCATCATCCTCTCATTTTGAGTGAGCCCTTCAATCTTGAGAATCTCATCAAATACTTTCATTCTCATCTCCCTTTCCACATTGAATGCTCCAGCCAAGTGTTTCATATGATCCCCAGCCATTTGAAAGTATGATCCCAACTTGGACAGCTCATCTGAAAGGACTTTCACCAATGGATCATCTTCGATAGTGCCCCTTGATCTCTTTGACATGTGCTGTCTAGAAGATGAAGGACCTGTTGCTTGACTAGGTTGCATGCCAATAGGTGACTGTGTATCAGATGCAAAACTATAGTAATCTTCTTGGATATTTTTCAGATCTATATTGTTATTCCAATCTACATCAAATATCTCTTCATTAACAAACTTAGTATTTGTTACTCCTTCTTGCTCCATATGCTCTACAGCATCTGCCGGTGTCTCAGCTGCTTCTTTAGTTGCTCTGTCTCTACCAAATACTATCGCCAACTGATCCAAATGAGGGAAGGACTTATTCCTAAGTCCTTTGGCATATGGATGACTCTTTAAGAAGTAATGAACAACCAATTATCAGTTGAGTGTTTAACTTAGAAATTTATTTAAAAAAAAAAAGATGATAAGAAAGGTGTTAAGATTTAATAAGAATATATCTTACCTTTATCCAATCATTGAAGACACTCTCCTCACATATGATGCATTTATCTTTGTCATTCCATCCAAATCCTGAAGCCTGAGGTCCTAACATCTCCTGAATAGCATTGTATTGCCTTTTTAGATGCTTTACCCTTGATTCAATATGTGGGCTAGACTTTAACCCACAACCAGGAAGCTTCTCCTCCATCCACTTCTCCAATTGCACAAGATATCCACTTCTGAAGGTGCCATTGTCCGCTTTCCAATGTCCACAATTTACTAGATCTAATAAGCATTCAACCAACTTTGCATCTTCAACAGGTCCCTAAGTTCTATTCTGCCTCGATGCTCCCTTCATCTTTTTAGAAGTTCCCACAATTGAAGTGCTCATTTTTATACATTGCATATGACAACCATGATACAATTTGAAACACATGATTAGTTAACATGAATTAAAATAAATAGCATATAATTCTTTCATTGAATATAAAAGCAATTCATAAACATTGCTACAAAATAAACTCACAACAAATTATGACAAGCCATAAAAAGTTGTTCATACTATTATATGCCAAAACAAAGTTGTTCCAAATATTACAAGGCCAAATGATGTAACAAAATAATATCTAACATACATCAACTAGAAGAGACATAACAATCTAGTACAATATAAATTAGAAGAAAAATCATCTCTATCTCTCTTGCTGCCACTGTGTGAACATCTATGTAGCCAATGTACCCCTCCAAGCATTCCATTCATTACTTGTTTCCATTATTGTTATTCTCTCTTGATACATATCCTGCATGCTATCGACTTCATCATCATCAAGTGCTTGCTCAAGTGGGTCAATGGACATTTCTCTTCTTATAAAGTTGTGAAGAAGACAGCAAGCAGAGATTATCCTACAATGAGTTTTAATAGGATAGAATGACGGTCCTCTAAGAATTGCCCACCTCATTTTGAGGAGACCGAAGGCTCTTTCTATGACATTTCTAGCTTGTGAGTGTTTCATATTGAAGAACTCTGTAGGTGTTGAAGGTTGAGCTCCACTTCTCCACTCACTAAGATGGTATCTCTGACCTCTATAAGGAGCCAAAAATCCTTAACAATTTGAAAAACCAGCATCACATAGATAGTAGTAACCTAATATCAACAAACATAGTCAATCATCAAATAAAAATTTTAGATAAATATATAATTGCTCTATAGTTTTTTTCATGCTTAATTTACCTCGAGGTACTCTTAATCCATTTCTCCTAGCAATTGCATCACGAAGAATCCTACTGTCTTGTGCAGAACTCTCCCAACCGGGCAGAACATATATAAACTGCATATCTTGAGAGCAAACACCCAAAACATTTGTTGCAATTTCATTCTTTCTGGTCCGCAGGGGCGGCTCAACATATTTGGAGGCCTAAAGCTAAAAATTAAAATATAATTATTTAATTAAAATTTATATAAATTTTTTATTAAAATTTTATTTTTCTAACTTTTTGAGATGCAAAATTTTTAATTAAATTTTTATAATCAAGTTCTCCTAATATTTCTTTTTCAATTGATAATATAGCCAATCCATTTAATCTTTCTTGAGACATTGTTGATCTTAAGTAAGATTTTATTAATTTTAATTTTGAAAAACTTCTTTCTGCCGAAGCAACACTTACTGGAATTGTTAACATTATTCTAAAAGCAATATATGCATTTGGAAAAGAGTCGAGTCGTCTTATATTATTGAGTATATCCATTGGACTGTTATCTTCCACTTATATAATTTCTTTTAAAATTTTTAGCTCTGAAAATAAATCTAAACCATCAATATCAGAGTAGTTATTATATTTTAAAGAACACTCAAGATTAAGACAATATTCTTTCAAACTATCATTATCTAATGACTTCAATTTTTTACCACTAAATAGAAAACCAAAAATATTTTCATATATCTTAAATTGTTCAAATCTATTTTGGAGTGAAAAAATTGCTTGATCTACTATATATAAGAAATAATCAATTCTAAATAATTCTTCAAGAGATTTTGTTATTTCATTGTCAACATTCTCATCAAATTGTTTCTTTCTGCGAATGATACGCTTATCATGAAATTTAGGTTCTATTTTCATTTCAAATGCAATTTCTTTAGAAGAAATCATAGCGGATGCAAATCCATCTTCTCTATATTTTTCAAAAAAAGAAAGAAGACCTTTTAATTGTTCTATAGCAACATCAATATGCATATCTGTTGATTGTAAACTTTTGCTAACTGAATTAATAGCAAATAATATATCATACCAAATAGTCATACCTAATAAAAACTCAAAATTTTCAAGCTCATATGTTGCTAAGCAATTAGCTTCGCTTTTAGTTTTAGGATCTTCACTAACTTCTGCTAATTCCAATAAAGCATCTCTTATTTGTGGAGCTTGAAATCTTATTGCTTTAATACTTTCAATACGACTTTCCCAACGTGTTTGTGATAATGATTTAAGAGTTAGACCAGAAATATTATCTTGCAAAATTTTCCATCGTTTAGTAGAAGAAGAAAATAGTGAATAGATACGTTGTACCACTCCAAAAAATGATATAGCTTTAGTACAAGAACTAGCCATATCACAAAGTACTAAATTTAAACTATGACAACCACATGGTGTATAAAAGGATCTAGGATTTATATCTAAAAGTCTTTTTTGCACTCCTTGTTGTTTACCCTTCATATTAGATCCATTATCATATCCTTGTCCTCTTAAATTATTAATATCAAGTCCAATATATTTTATTTCATCCATAATGACATCAAAAAGACCTTTTCCAGTTGTATCATCTACTTTTAAGAATTCAAAAAATATTCCATAATTTTGATTGGACTTGATGAAATATCTACACATCGCAATATAAAAGACATTTGCTCTTGATGACTTGTATCTGGAGTGCAATCAAGTATTATTGAATAATATTTTGCTTCTAAAATTTTTTTAATAATTTTATTTTTAATTTCATTTGCTAACAAATTTATCAATTCATTTTGTACATTATGTCCAAGATAATGGGTATGAATTTTATCATCTTTAATACGTCGAATATGTTCTTGCATTACCGGATCGAATTCTGCAATCATTTCAATTAGACTTAAAAAATTTTCATTATTTGTTTGATAGATCTTTTCATTTTTTCCACGAAAAGCTAAATTATTTTTACCAAGAGTTTTTACTACAGCAAAAATTCTTAATAAGACTTTTTTCCAATGTTCTTCATCTTTATTTATTTGTTCTTGAATACTTTTATCAATTGTTTTATTTTTTAATAGTCTCATTTCTAAATCAATCCATGAACACATATTAATAACATGCTCATTACTCATCTCATGACTCTTAAGTTTAGCACTAAGATTTCTCCAATCTCTACTACCAACATTAGCTAGTTTACTTATACTAGAAGCAGAATTAAATAATTTACAACAAAAACAAAATACTCTGTCTAAGTCTTTTGAATAAACTAGCCATCTTCTTTCATGCTTCTCTCCGTTTGTCAATTTTTGAATATAGTATGTAGTAGAAAAATGTCTTGAAAATTCATCTTTAGGAAAATATATATCATCAATTCTAATTGGACCTTTTTCTACTAATAAATCTCTCAAATTTGTATCAATATTTGTCCATTGACTTGGATCATAAATATTTTTAGGAATGCAATCATTTAAATTAACCGATTGATTTTCTTCACTATGACTTTGAAGATTATCTTGAATCTCTTCGTTGACTTTTTCTTCTTCTAATATTTTATTATCATTTAATTCTAAAGAATTATTAACTTGTTCATTTAAAGAACATTCATCAATATTTTTTAATTTATTATTTTTATTACTTGTAAAGAATTTATCAAGAGCTCCTTTTTGAGATTGTATTAAACTTTCAATTTTTCTTTTTTTTTGAAGCTTTGAATAACCAGATTCATATTTTCGAGTTGACATATTTAAATTCTTATTATGAATTATCAAAAAGATATAACTATTATAATTATTTTATATTTCTTAAATAGTCAATACAAGATCAACAATCAAAATTTTTAATTCAATGAATCAAATATTAAATAAAATAAAGACAATATATAATAATATAATATAAATTTTAAATTAAATAAAAAATAGATAAAGATTAGAATAATAATACCCGATTGTTCAATGCTGATTGTAAATGAGAATAATAGCACCCGATTGTTGAATGCTGTGTAAAATATGGAGCATCCACTGCAATACTGTTCCACAATATTTTTATCAATTGTCTAAATATAACAATATAAAAGAAAAAATAGTAATTCAGGTTATTGAGGTTGGTTTTATAAAAAAAATAAAAATGACCGTTAAAATTTTTACCGTTGAGTGGTTACTGGTTGGACTGTTTTAATTACCGCTGCCGTCTGCCTGCCGCCCGCCGCCCTTTTTTTTTTTTTCCCCACGCAGCCACGCTACCTGCCCATCAGCCACCGGCCACGTGTTTGATTTTTGAAAAAAAAAAATTGATGCCACAGCAGGAGTGCAGGACAGACCTTTCATCTTCCGTGCACCGTGATTGTGACCGGTCACCGGCCGATCGACCGTCGGCGAGCCGCGACAGGCGAGTGGAGACTGGAGAGGAAGCGGAGAGCCTCCTCGAGGCGCTTGAGGACGGAGAGGTCTGAGGTAGCCCGTAGCCGGGGAGGTCGGCGTCGGGGTCGGAGACTCGGAGAGGAGGGGCCGCTCGAGGCCGTGGACGGCCGACGGCGTCAAACACCTTGAGAACGGCGCGTCGGCGGCCGTGGGGCTGATGGCGCGGTCGTCGCCGTCGCGATGGGCGCGGATCGAGCGGGGGCCTCGAGGGAGGGCCGGAGGGGAGGCGCTGGTGGTCCGGTGGATCTCGTCGAGGCGGGGGCCGGCGCGGGCCAGCGCTGCCGACAGGCTGTCGGATCGGCGTCGGGGTCGGAGACTCGGAGAGGAGGGGCCGCTCGAGGCCGTGCCGCCGTGGACGGCGTCAAACACCGCGGGCCAGCGCTGCCGAGTGCCGACAGGCTGTCGGATGTGAGCCGTGAGCGAGCGGTCGAGCGCCGAGCGTCGGGGTGAGCGAGCGGCCGAGCGCCGAGCGCCGGGGGGCCTCCTGGGGGCGGGGGCCTAAGGCAAGGGCTTCGATGGCCTTGCCCTTCAGCCGCCCCTGCTGGTCCGATATCTAGGTTTATCATGTTCTGTAACTCGAACTCTAATATATGTACCATCTAAAGCACCTAAACAATTCTAGAATTGCAAAAAAGGTAACAATCAATATATGCTTACAAAATAAAGATAACTAAACTATGGTAATGAAGATGATACCAACCTTAAACCACCTCCATCGATCATCTATTGAGTTTTCAAGCACCGGTTCTGGTTTTTTAAGTTGAATCTCATGTAGGTACAGTATTGCATGAAGAACAGCATTGAAATGTCTACTAATTGTGGAGCCTAATCGACGGAATAATAATTGCACGGATCTATTTTTTGAATGGTGATCTATTGTATTTAAAAACATGGCTACCATTTCTTCTATCCTTATATCTCCACTAGCTGTCAATTTTCCAATTGTCTTCAACATGTTATACAATTTCATAAAACATCTCCTATCCATCCTTAGATGATCTATACAAAACTGGTCGCTCTCCATTGTCATATGTCTAATGTTTGCAAGTCGAGTTATATATCTTTGTTCATGAGTCTCTCTAATTTCATCACCTTCTTCAGATATCAGCCTATGCACTGATCTCCTCCTTCTCCTAATGACTATGACTAATGTGACCATATAACATGCAATTAAGAACTTCATCATCATATTATAATATATCTCTATGATAGCCGTAGCAATTCTTCTCTTTCTATTCCTATCTACACGATCAATGGCCATCCCTGCACATACAAATTGATTATAATTAAAGGTGTGGTCAAAATTGATGATTGGATAAGAGGAAGAAAGCCTTATCATAAAAATGATAGTAAACTAATAAATAAAAAATATTGAAACATATTAGAAATTGGTTTAAAAGGGGGAGATAGGATAGTTTGCAATATAGACTACTATTTATAATTTAATGATTCTATCTCAATCTAAGACTTCTTAAAATATCTTGTACCATATTTTGATTTCTGAAAAAATAGAAGAGAAAAATATTGAATAGATTACATTAGCTAAGTTTTAACAAAATGATTCTTAATTATCATAAATAAAATAAGATTTAATCATAATTAGATTCTATCAATATTTTTTACATTTGAATTTGCCATTTTGGTGTTTCTGTTTCATGTCAGATCCATATCTCATGTCCTGCCTTCATGCTTCACAGCAAGATGATATTCATTTTTATTTTTATTAAATGGACCAAAAAGTATAAAATTTTAACTTACTTGAAAAATTAGTTGCATACCATAACTAAATATAAGAACCAGCACCTTTTACCTTGATGAAAACAGGATGTCAAAGAAAAATATTACAAACATAGCAGGATACTTTGTCTAGTCAGAAAAAAGGTAACCTAAGGAATCACTGCAAAAAAGGTATAGATAATAATATTAACCTGTACTTTAATTTTTAAAATTAAAATTTGATTTCATAATTCTATATCCTATATAACTTCTTCTATCAGGTTCTTATCAACCATGAGATTTAAAAAAAAAAAAAAACCCCTCGCGTGCTCCCCCTCCTCCACTGCATGCCACGTCATCCAAAACCAGGCTAATCCCTTTCTTCCCCACTACATTCTGCATTCTCCATTCTCTCCCCGCATCCCATCCTCCTTCTCAGGTACTTCCACATTCTCCCCTCTCTCCTTGCATCCTGTCCTCCCTTCCTCCCTACAAACCACCCCCCACCAATGCCCTATCTAGTTGGCAGATTAATGGTTTCCACCATGTACAAGTGCTTGAAAGGCCAGAGCAGTGAAAATGAGTTCTTATGATAATGACTAAGACCCTAACCCCACCCGCCCACCCAGCCAGCACCCTATTTCTTCCCTCTCCCCCAAAACCCCCCCAACCCACCCCCCAGCATCCGCGTCTTCCCTCTCTACCCCCCCACATCCGCATCTTCCCCCTCCCCCAGAGACGGAGCGAAACAAAATTACGAAAAAAAAAACAGAGGCAGAAAAAAAAATTTATAAAAAAAATTTGATAAGATAATTTTGCATATATACCTTAGAGGATTCAAGAAAGCAGAACCACCACGGATGAAGATGGTAATGATCAAAGAGATAATGAGAAGAAGAACATGAACTGAGCTTTGGAAAAAATAGTCTGAGTTATTAGGCATTAACGATAGAGGCATCGGAAATGAGAAAAAAGATATTTTAGGAATAAAATTAAGAGATCACTTTATCGGTTGATGAAAAAATCATTTAGCCATCCCCTGGATGGGTAAAATTTTCCTCCTATTTCATGGGTAAATGCCACCCATGAAAAATAATTTATCCATCTTGAAATCTGTGAGAATATGAGTAAGTTGGTCAATAGGAAAGTTGACCAACTTTTTCATGATATTTATCCATAAAAGAACGAGCCCTTAAGGAAAATGCAATCCACGTACAAAATAAGCAAATGGCAAGTGACCTAGCCTAGCCATTCAACTATAAAAGCTAACTTCTCTGCAAACGACATTTATTAGCAAGTTCTCATAAAATAGACGGTAATATCGAAAACAAGCGCAGACATATATAATAAGTGACAAATGACATTTTCGCACATTAAAATTTTGTCAAGACCCATTTCAAGAAAATATTTCAATCTTCCGAACACAAGATGGCCGGGTTTTCAGCACTAACACGGATCCAAGAACCAATACCAAAACCCTAACACCAATAAACTACCCAGATAAACTCAGACGAGTGAAAAGGAAGCAAATTAGTTCAAGAATTAGTATGACAAAGGAATGACCGAAGAAAAGATGATGCAGTACTGATTCAATTAACTCCCACTGTGACAGATAAGAAGACGGTCGTAGAGAGAGCCACTCAACTTCCAGCATTACAACACCCGGGGCCGACCGAAAGGATCGCCGTCGATCGCTAGAGAAACGGAGAGGAAGGGACGCGAGGGCAAGAAGAGAGGAAAGGAAGTCACCGGCCCAAAAGAATGCAGCGAGGATGGTGCAGACGGGGGTGACGAGCGACCGAGGTGGGGGGGGGAGAGAGAAGATGGGTAGGAGGCATGATATAAGACTTCCAGCTACGTTGTGTCGCAGCGAAGGCATCCTACTTGATATCCTCCGTCCAGGTGTGATTCAACGGTCGAAATTGATGTCATGAGTCAGGAGTTTCACTTACGAAATCTGTGAAATAATAGAACGTCAGGATGGCATCGGTACCAACCAGCTAAGAGATAAGTCCAAAAAATGGATCCGATATCCTCCTTATCAGGTAAAGTTGCCATCGGCTCGGCCCCATGCCAAGAGTGGGGGCTAGTATGGAACTGACACCAGATTGACGACTGGCCTCCCAAATGCTAATCCCTCCCAAAATCTTAGATCTCTCCTTGTTAGGGTTCTAGAGGGCGAGTGAGAGAGAGAGTGAAAGAGAGGGAGCGAGCAGGTTGTCGATTTTAACCTAGGATTTGATGGATGCTAGTTTTTGCCAAATCACTAAGGGCCTGTTTGACCAAGCTATGAAAATCAGCTTATTTTAAAATCATTTCTTTTCAAATGAAGTTTCAGAATAAGTACTGTGAGAGATAAGCAGTTTGTATTTGACAAAATCATTTGATAAACATTTTTATCAGTATTTAAGAAGCAGTTTATTTTTTGATAAATCTTTCAAAAAAATATTTTTGACAGTCAAATTATGAAAAAGAGCATGTATTTATGATAAATAATGAGAGAATTAGGTGAAAATAAATAGAGATAGTTATGATAAATAATAATTTTAAGTAAAGATATTTTTATCTTGAAAAAATTAATTTTCTATTTCTGCTTTTACTTTCAAGAAAAAACTTGAATTTTCTGCTTCCTTCCTGCAGTAAAAAAATTACTTCTCCTACCACTCAGAAATAAATTATTTTTTAAAATAAATTTAATCAATTATTTTATTTATTTAAAATAAATATTTTTTTAAAAAATAAGCAGCTTCTTTCTTATCAAAAGTTTGGCCAAACAAGCCCTGAAACTCGTGATTCGATGGGAAGCTGTTGCTGAAGGTGGGGTTTAATTATCACCATTGGAAGGTCAGAGACGGGTCTAGAGCCGTTAAATATTATCCCAAGAAATGCTGAACCAACCTATCCATGAGACCACTTTGATTTTCCATCACTGGTCGCGTTCCGGGGCTGTCGCGTGTGCTTTGGTTGTTTGGTTTACTTTCAGCTCTCCGAAAATCCAATTAAATCCTTGATACTCGCGGTCTCAAAGACCCATCACCGGATGTCATCAGTTGTCCTGGGGAGAAGGCTTTCATAAATAAATCACAGTGTATAAGACCATTGGAAGAGATGAGTTTTGGAAAATCATCTGATTAAAGGACACTTTGATAATAAAATAAAACTAAATCCAGTCTATTTTGATATTTTACAGCAGTACTCTCAATCAGATCACTACTGCTATGATATTTGAATATAAATAGGTTCATAATATTTGAGTTGGACCACATGTCAAAACCATTATCAGCATGTAATATTTCATGTTCAGAAAGCGTTGCCACAGATCACCACCACATTCTCTGCTCTGTTCCCTATTCTATGCATGTTTACTGACGGGCGCAACACATGAGGGCACACGGGAATCACGAGGGTTGGGCCCATCAGCTGGCAACATAACAGGGTGGGGGAAGCTGGGAAAAGAATAGTGCGCCTCTGCAAATTTCTTTACCGGATAGACCTCCTCTATACACCTGGACATAAATAGAGCGTATATTTACACAGTTGTGGAGACATAACCGATGATCGTCTGTGAACAATGCAGGGTGCGAAGCCCTTACAAAACCACCAGATATTTACACAGCTATGCAGACATAACCAACGATCTTTCGTGAAAAATGCAGAGGTGCAAAGTCCATGCAAAATTATTGTCACCCGCTAGCTGCCGTGTATCTCTTTGTACAACATATGCATTAATCCAACTGTACTCGTATCTTTTTAAAAGAACATCTACTTGCAGCCTCAGATGCAAGGGTCTATACAATAACAGATGGGTGCTCATACTAGGGATGATGTTACACTGTTGATACAACATAATTGGTGGTGACACAACTCCTACATGGAATCAATAGGCTGAACAAATAGTGAGGTAGAACTAAAATCTCCTTTTCATATGCGGACAATAATTCTGAGCACAACCCCAGCTCCTAATTTTGTATAACACAATGTCAAGAACAATTCGTCGCTGCAGCTTAGAATGTCAAAGGACGAACTGCACTTTAGCCTTTCTCAGTTGCAAAGCATTTAGGCTCCAACTTGGCTTAAGATCAGAATGATTTCATCTAAATTGGTCACAAAATTCTTAATATTACCATCATAATACGGTGCTGTCATTACCAGTCATTTCATTGTGTTGTTCAAATTTGAACCATTGCCAGTTTGAGTACAATCTAACTTCATCATCAAAGGGGAGTGCATCAGCTGGGACTGGTTCTAACTTTCGAGTTGCACAAACGACTGGTAACCTTTGTCGATATTTTTTAGCCATCTCTTCGGCCTCAGAAAACACTTTCTGTTATGAAAGAACGGAAAAAATATAGATATCTTTAGAAAACAAAGGAACATTAAACTAAAGAAGCAAAATTGCATCAAGCAGAAACAAAATGGGTAAATATTAAAGAGACCTTACCTCTTTGTTTGAAAGAAATAGTCCAGGCTCACTTTCAAGATCTGCAATGCTGCTCGTCACATAACAAAATACATTCAGAAGTCTACTACAAGTTATATGGCAATATAATTTGTAAGGAATTGCCTTTTCTTTTCATTTTCACTTGCTATCAGAGTAGATATACATAATATTTGCAAGAATGATAACTTTATTATTATTTCTCTTGACTATTTCCGATTTTCAGTGAAGTGTGAGGACACACGGTATCCCACTGTGCTCAAAAAGATGATATGGTTTAAATTTATCTTTTCATAAAATAGCAAGCTGGAGCGGTTCGCTAAATTTTCAATAATATTTTTTACTTATAATTTCATGATTCTAGTCTTCAGCCTGATAAATCAAAAGCTAAAAAAAACACCTGGGAACTCATCTAATGCTTACCTTAGGGAAATTTTGTCAGGAAACATGGACTTCACCACAACAACTTTCACCTTCTCATCCACTTTTAGTACATCGCTTACAGATGTAACACGGGAACGAGTTATGTTTGAAATATGCAGTAAGCCACTGCAATAGAAGTTTCAACAAGAATTAGTTCTTCATCAACAAGGACAAAAATAACGCATGACCACTTGACAATTTGTGAAACAATTAATTAGCATCACATAATTCTTATCATTTGAATTTGGGAAAAATGATCACTCAAAAGATATTGATAATTGTGGTATCACCTTTCCTTTTAAGGTATCAAATAAGAAGTTCTCATGTAAGTTGAAATTATGAACCACAGACCAATAAAATGTAATCTCTGTTGCTCTTGAGTCTTGACCCTGGCCCATAAAAGAAATACTGATGCAGCTAAAATGGGCGTTTAGTTGCGAAGAGTTTGCCAGAACAATAAGGTAAATTGACTTGAATGTGGTATCTCTCTGTGCATGCATGTCGTCCATGCATGCGCATGCATGCACACAAGTCTGACAACCAATAAAGAAGAAGCAATGCCAAAGTATCAATTGATTAATTATCTGCTACATAGCTGTCTAAACTCTGGCTTCAAATTCTGCAGTTAAATTGTACTAGTCTTGTATTAGATTGCTTAAACAATTCCAGATGTCTGATGTGATCTGTGCCTTCCAACAAGTGAGTGACCTCCAGTGAATGAGCTCAATATAATCTATGGTAAAGATGATTATTTTATACAAAACCAGAATGATGCTAATCAGCATCCAAAAGAATTCCAAACAAGACATTGTGATTCAATTTTGGCATTTGGTTAGTTATTTCGGTCTTGAAGAAAAGCATATTAGTCCTTGCCGTCTTCCTTCATCCCGACTATTTTCCATTCTCAGAGGATCAAAAGATTGGACCCAGATTGCATGAGTTTAAACTGTAGAATGTGCTAATCGTTCAGGTAAAACTTGCTTCATGATCAATCTGTTTGGTCTGTATCTGAATCTTCATTTACCCTTGACTACCTTGGCTACATATCAAGCACCAACAAACAGAAGGTTGAACTCTAGTTCAAAGCTGGTCATACAAAGTAGAAAAAATCAGGATCATGATCTGATCCATAAAGCCTAATCTGACCCACTAAAATATTTTGTTTAATATCTGACATGTTTTCTAAGCTTAATGAAGCCTTTAATATGTGGACACATCCATACAAATTCTATATCAGATATACTTTTCATTTACTCATGACTAACTTGGCCATTGATGAGGCCTTTTATATGTCACTGGCTCTTCATTTACCCATGACTACCTTGGCTAGATATCAAGCACCAACAAACAGAGGGTTGAAGCTCAAAGCAGATCGTATAAAGTACAAAAAAAAACAGAATCATAATCTGATCTATAAACCCTAATCTGGTCCATTAAAATATTTACTTACATCAATATCTGTTATCTGAGCTCAATGAAGCCTTTTATATGTAGACACATATATACAAATTCTAAATCAAATATACTTTTCATATCCTTATCTGGTTAAAAATGCTTACAGATAAATAAATAACTTGGGACATCTTTAAACCCTACACTGTACTTTATGAAGAACCGCCAGTGACATGTGGCAAGAGACAGGCTGTGCTGGAGGTCATTTAATGCACTGCAGAAAAACTGTGATTAAGGCATCTTATCAGAGTCCTTATCCAGATAACAGGACATGTGACCCTGAAACAGGGGGCGGACAGGCCCATTAAATGCGAAGAGAGATGGAGAGGCCATGTTGCAATGAATTACAATGCTGACCAAGTTGGAGAGCACCAATATCTGCACTAAGATACTCTAGCTCAGGTGGGGACCGATCAAGAGGCAGTGCATGGCAACAACTAAATATCAATGTGAAATAGGCAACTATCTAGGTGTACAAAAATAAGGTCCTTCATTAATGAAGGCATGGTTAACAGAGGATGTTTTTCCAGCTCCCATGCCTCAGAGAAGGGCACTTAATAATGGCATGATTGGGGCTTCAACATGACACTTACCGACACTTATCAACACTTATAATATGGCCAACACTGTTTATCCAGATTTGTTTGAACTAGTGTGCTGTACCAACTGACCCAGCCCAACTTGTTACCATGACTGGATCATGGGTTACTAGCCCTACCGTGAGTCAACAATGATCAGACCAGATTGCACTTCTTTTATCCACTTCCTACTTGTCGCACTTCAGATCATTCATCTTCTAACGCCAAGGCAAAACAAGAGTGAAAGGGAGTGAAGGAGAAGTGGAAGGAATGCTGACACTCCTCTCAGATCCAATAATTGTGGATGTTCTCCTCCATAGATCCGATGACAGAAGATGTCTTCCTCCATTTATCTAGCGACCAAGGGATCCTATGACATGGTTCACATGGCAGTGGACTCTTTGCCGTAGATCTGGCAATGAGGGCACAGATTCAATGAAGATTGAAGACAAGCTTCTACATCACAGATCTAGCAACAATTGGCACAAATTTGGTAACGCCTAGCTCCTCTAATATGGATGCCGCAATAACGAACCCCTCCACCCAAGTTTCAGCAACAAAGGACTTCTTTACCATGAATCCAACAATGATGGTTATCTCCACCATGAGTCCAGCAACATCAACCATGAATCTGGCAACATGGTGACAGCAGCAATGACCCTCCATGGACCAAAGCTTTTTCCCTCTTCTGAGTCTAGGATTGTCTTACAAATATTATGACTTTCCTTTTTTTCTTCTATCTGATGAGCAAATAGAATGGGCGGAACTGATTTGACTCACCCTGGTCAAGTGGTTCAACTGTGCCACCCAACGAGTTTGAGTGGTTTTTTCTTTCTCAAACTCTGGATTTTTAGGTGACCTGACCTTGTAGATGGCTTAGGTGATAGTTAGGTATGTTGACCTGGTCAACCCACCCAGGTCTCTAAACATTGGTACTAATAACCTTGAAGAGTCAAGGTCTCTCTTGCTCTTTGGTCTTCCACCAGTGAAATGCTTGTCATTTTACCTTAGGAGTGGATATCAACCTACTTTTGCACGTCATTTCATAGTGGTCTGGCTTTCTATGAGATTTATCTTTCATTAACCCTACTCCAAAGCATTCATCATCTCACATATTTATACTTGTATTTTTTCCTTTATGTATCCAAAAAAATACCAATAATATAATTTTATCTTGGGCACATATTGCTTGATGCTCATTCCTACTTTTGAGACTAACCTGCTTTCATTGGAAATTTGGAGCCCTCTTCATTAAGGCAACAGAACCTACATCGCATGGTCTACTGGCAAACCAGTTAGGAGCGGCAACTTTTGACCTAGACCCACCAACCCACCAGAATGCACCTGAAATAAATGGGTACGGGCATATGTGAGAATTTTTTGTAATTTGGTGGGTATGGTTTAATCAAAAACAACTTGGTTGTAAACGCGTTGGACATGGGTTTGGCCTCCTGACCCTATAAGCTACCATAGGTTGAACAAACTTTTATATTCATCCCCAAACCCTTAGAACATTGGCAATCATGCAATGACCTATGACTAGGCCAAGGATTCACTTGGATGATTAGGAAGATCACATAATTAATAGTCAAAAGAATAAAAGAACATTGAAAAGAAAAAAAGGGGAATTGATGTGTTTAAGATTTATCGTCTTTTATTCTCCACTTAAATTTCTTCTCCTAGCTTTGTCACTTTATTTGGATGCCAACCATAATAACTCTTATTTTTGGCCAAGTTTATTTTCGATTGCTAGGGCATACAATTGACAAGTGTTAATTGGTTTGACAAATTAGATATAATTTCATTTTAAATAAACGGGTTAGGTATGAGTTCATAATTTTCAATCCGCTTATAAATAGTTTGGCACAAGTTTAGGGTTTTTGACCAACCCAACCCAATCCAACCATTTGCCACCCGCCCACCTCTAAAGCCAGTCAACAATCATTGCCCTATGGTTAGCAAGGGGAGTTGAGTGGACATGTGACAAATCCAACAAATGCAATCATGTGAGGAACAAAATTATAAATTGGATGGTGGGTGGAACACAGGATCTAAAGAAATAGTTCTTGATAGAAGGTCAATTGATTTGCCAGTTAGGTATTATCATTTGATGCGAAACAGACAAATTTAAAAGGAAAAATGAAAGAAAAATAAACAACACAACATTGAAAACAGCTAAGAGGACAATAGTTTCTATCTAAGTGGAGGATTACTATGCTTGATGGTTGTTTCCTTGTAGATGTATAAATAAACCTCCATTTGTTCCACCATTTTCAGGTTAAGGAAGACATAGAACCTTACAAAATCCTACAAACAAAACCTGGATGACTACCAGAAGTTAATGACACAAACAGATATTATGAGTATGCAGACCAACAAGTCCCCTACCCAAAAATAAGCAATAAGTAGTGATCTCACAAATCTTTCACTATAACACTTGGTAGCTTCCCACTCTGAAACTAAAGGGGCCAACAATTCTCAAGGCTAACTCCGCCAGGACCATTGGCTTTTTCTCTAAAGAATAAGTGTTACTAAAATTTAGTGAATGACATTAACATATTATCAAAAAGCATGAGCTGCTGATGTGGTTTACTCAAAATATTTTGTATGCAATACAAGGTATTGCAATGTTAATCATCATCATCATCCAAGAAAAAAAAGCAAGCAAGCTTCCACCAAATCTATCGAGAATAATTTGTGAGAAGCTAATTTATTGACGATAGTATAGAAATTTTACCTTCAAATGTACTACTAAAGCCACATGATGAACATCAAGCACAAGAAATTATAAATGGTATACATGCAACAGGTAGGTTTTAGACATCTTTACCTTCTGTTAGTCTTACCTATCCTAACTTGTGCTCCATATGGAAAAATTTTGCGAACAGTTCCTTCTAAAAGTGTTCCTTCTTTAAGGTATAAGATGTCCTGCAGAAGAATAAATGAGACAGAATGTGCAATGAGGAGACAAAAGGTCAGGACTTAGGCTAAAAGGTTGCAGCATAAACAAATATTCTTCTTAAAAATTTTCACATTTGGAAATACAGGCAAATCCAAAAGCAAACTTCAGTGGCAATTCTATCTGTGATCTCCTAATAGTACTGACGATGCATGTCCAACTAAGAAGCACTGCTACAAATTGGACAGCCAAAATGAACTTCGTTCACATGACAGATGGACTTCGGAAAATATATGCACCAATTTAACTCAACATCAATGAACTTTCATATGAATTATGTCTGGTTTGTGCCGTAAGCCTATGATTGATTACATGAGGGAATGAAGACCAGTAACACCATCCATCCGCTACCACTTGCACAAGAGAAGGTTGAGAGACAACCAACAAACCATCCCAGGTAACCATGATCTGAGAAAAAAATCAATCAAGGATTGTAGAGAATTTTGATGATTGGGTATATGTTGCTCAGGAGCAAAAATTGAAAATCAACTATCCACTCTGCAAAAATTGAAAATCAACTATCCACTCCCAGAAGTACAAATAACAGTTATAACATGGATTCATTATGAAGAACCTCTATGGGACTATATTGAAACTCAAGTGTTACAATTGAATCTTAAACAATAGGCAATATAGACTGGGGCAACCAGTACTTTGTTAGACAATATTGAATAAGACCACAAATGAGTTAATTAGTGCCACATGGAGATATGAATAAGGGAAATCCAACATCAAAATCCATAATACATGTATACATAGCAAGGTTTAAAGTTTCGGTCGAAACTAATCCATTTCAGCTTCGGCCGAAATAGGAAGTTTCAGCCAAAACTAATCCATTTTAGCTGAAACCAATCTATTTCAGCTGAAATAGATCACCTTTGGTCAGGATCCTCCAAAACCAACTAAAATTTTCAGCAAAAAATAACTTCTTAATCTTTTTTTGGTGTAACAAGTATATATGTTCAATGTATTCTAAAATTTTCAAGAAATTGCTAATATTATTGCAACACAATTACCTAAGTATCTAATATTTTTGGCTAAGGTTTGTTATTATAGCAGGCAAGATGCAAAATTTGATGCCTGTCTTTAATAAGTAGGAAGCATTATATGTTCCTATGTTTCTTTTTCTTATTTAAATGAGTTTTTATCCCTTATTTAAAACAAAATGATATACTAAAATGGATTAGGGGAAAAAAATGAATTTTGATTGAGATGAATCTTTTCTTGCTTAAATGGATTTCTAAAACACAGTTGAATGAAATATGCTTGAATGGTTTTTTCTTGCTTAGATGAATTATTAAAATGAAATAAAATGAAAAATGCTTCGATAAAAGTCAAGTTACAGAAATTGCAGCAAATATAAAAATTATAAAAAAAATAAAAAGGTGTAAGAAAATTTTAAAAAATAGAGAAGTGTGACTTATAAGAATTAAAGAAAAGTGCAAGATAATTATCAAAAGCAAAGAAAGAGTAGGATAATTATAAAAATTAGAGAGAAGTGTTGTATATATAATGCATTAAGCTTTAAAGCAGTTTAGTTTCAATTTCAACTACCCAAAGTCATGGATTATAGTCCTAAACTCAAAATATAAAGAAATAACATGTAATAACTTTTACTGATGTTTCTTTTCTTGATATTTTTCTTGACTTTTTTTTTTAACCAAAGTTCCAAAACTTGTAGGGAAACTGCTGAAACTAAAACTCTATCTAATGGACCAAAATTGAAACCAAAGCTAAGTTTTAAAACCTTAATATAATTGATCAAACAAGAATCTTCATGTTTTGATTTTTTTGAACCCTTTGAGTTCTAACTACACGAATTTGCTTTTCATGGCATACATCCCTATGGGTTGTTAGACTATGTGAATTCTGAGGTGGCAGCTACATAATTTTGCAGTCAACTAAAATAACAGGTTTAGCTTGTAGAAGATCATTACAATCACAGAAGGATGGACATAGATAATGCACTAACCCAAGCTTCTTTCTCACTAATTATCATGTTATTGGTTGCTTCATCAATCTTGCTAATACACACATGCATCCGGCGACCAACCTGCACAAACAAGTAGGAACCAAAAAAATATTTGATAATGGTATATATGCCATTTACAACCAAAAATCTACGCATCAATAATAATAAGTCAATAGGGGAAAGAACATAAAAACTAATTATTAAACCATGCACGTGCAAGAAAGAAAGCAGGAAATAGATAACCTTTGGAAAAACAAAATCCTAGTAAAAGACTTACATGATCTTTCAAATCAGAGAAACTACTAATTCTGTTCATCAACTCAGCTTTAGGAAGAAATGCTCGCAGACCCTGAGAACATAAGCAAAATATGAAACTGCACTAATAGCGCTCCTGTAATTCCAGATAAAGTAACAAAGAAATTCACACCTCAATTCTGGTGAGAAGCCCTCCAGTATTCCACTCAAAAATTATAACCTCAATCGGCTCGTTGAGTTGCTTTATCTGCAAACATGATAAAGTTCAAACTTATCCTCACATAACCAAGATCAGCTATGAAATTTGGATCTCATCCACAATAAAGACATCAGCTTTCATATTGTAAGAACCATATCTAGAAGTTGTACATAAACAATCATAATTTAATTTTGGAAAAGAGCATATCATTAGTTGTAGCAATAAAGAGGAACCTTCTTCCAAGGGCACCTTTTTGAACCAAGTCATTTCTATTCAGGTTTAATAGCAATATGCCAGGCCAATTTTTTGATTAGGGCAACCCAGCATTCATGAGGATGATCCATATAATGCAGTAGAGTTCGCCTGCATTTGGGTGTAGATCCACAATGGACAGCATGGTGACTTCCAAGAACTTAAAGAGTACTTGTTGAATTAAATGCCACTATAATGCTAAATTTTATCAACACCTGAGAAGCAAGCAGCACTACCTTTGGTTCCTCATCTCCATGTAACGCCGAAATGGTTTTATTTCTCTTGAAGTATAACATATATTCAGCAGGCATAATCCCAAACCCGCACCACTGATTACAGATTTAAGAGAAGCTACTAAAAATGTGTCAAACTAGTATAAAAGTGCCCCTATGTACAAATGCTAAATCCAAGCACAAGGATCCTGGGGCCAACCTATTCTATTTAACAACTTTAGAATTAAAAATAAAAGAAATGAACCACAAGAATGCAAGCAAAAGGGGCACAAGAAAAACTCATATAAGGATTAAAGCATTGCAAACCAAACATATCCTTATTTTCAAGGTTTTAAATACTAGTGGGACGGCAGGATGTCCCATAGATCTGACTATTGGGATGTGGCAACTTGGGAAATGGACTAGGACAGGATGGGACATCCACTGTCTTTAGTGTCGAGATGCAGGCTTCTTGTTGGATGAAAAACCAAGGATGGCCCATCCATGGTATTTAAAGTCTTGCCTATCTAACTTTTGCTCAAAATCCAAATGACTCTGGAAATTATTCTCTTTAATGGCCACCTCATTCTCAAGATCTGTTTTGCAAGTAAATACTCTCTTGGTGGGAATCTCTTACATGCTCAAGCATGTATATTTCATGCTTGGAATCATCTATAGCCTCTCCATCAATGGTGGTTCATCATACACAGTGAATCTTTATGGGCTATAGCTTATGAGGTAAGTACTCTATTGGCAGAGTTCTCACAGGACAGAAGGTGTTTGTGAGTGAAACATATAAGAGGATCTTTTGGGGCGATGATTGTGTTGATAGGATTTTTCTTTCTTTTTTTTGGCGGGGGTACCATGTCTATTACAGGAACAGCTTGCTAGTAACGACCACCACAGGATCAGATAAACGTTAATCCTAAACAAACTTTTGCTAATTCCGTATTCCAAATTTAAACTTTGATAGAAGCCTCGACTATGAATTTTGATGCATACTAACAATGGCATATTATATTGGCCAAACCTTAGAAATTTGTTAAGTAAATTGTCAACAGGAGGATAGAGATAAACTGAACTTTTAATAGAGCTAGAATTCAAATTCGAGACTAAAGGTTTGGATTTGAACACCATAAACTCATAGACATAACAAAAGGATATATAGAGATCAACAGTGCAATCGATTCAACCTGAACCATGCTCCCAGATAAATAGAAGAGTCGTTGGCATGGGATCAACAATATCTAGTCAAGAAACTTTCCAAGACATGAACTTCATAACCATACTATACAGAATTCGGAAAGGGAGAGAGCGATAGAAGAGAACCTGCCTCGCTCGGTGCCACGCGACCCTCCGAAACATCCTTCTTGTTGACAACAGCGGCCGTCCGCTCAACGTCCGACCAAGGACCTCCGCAAAAACGACCGTCCCCACCTCGACAACTGGCCTTCCGGGTACCCTGCGACCACTCAAGGCCTCCTCATCCTTCACAATCCCCATCTTTCCTGGAACTAGAAACTCGCCGGCATCCTTTCCCAAATCGCACAGCAGGTACGGCAGCTCCGCCTCGTAGAACGGAAGCACCTCCTTGGTCAGCATCGTGCCCAACATATCCGCGCCGATGTTCACGTCGAGCTTGTTCTCATTCCCCGACACCACCACGCCGACCACAAAATGCCCAGGCTTCGGATCATAGTACTGAACCCGGACACCGACGACCTTTTGTTGTTCTTTGTCCTTCTCGGCGGGTTCTCTGGTTTCATCCGGCTCGCTCTCTTCTCCGATCTTGGCTTCGGAGTCGGAGTCCCTTTGTTTAAAGAACTTCAAGAACGGGGCTAATGCCTCTTCCATATCCGCGGGCTTTTGCGGGCCGGAGGGTTCGTTGTCGTCGGGGACTGGGATCGGGGACGGCTTGCCAAGGAGCTCGAGCTCGGATTCTTTGCCGAGGCCGTCGACGGGGGAGGAGAAGGGGACATGGGTTCGCCTCAAGAAGGGGGATTTGGGGAAGAAGACGCGGGAGAGAAGGGGAAAAACGGGATTTTTAGCTTGAGGGCGGGGGAAGGGGGAGGGAGAGGGAGAGGAGATGTTTAACGAGAACAAGAGGGGCGAGAGGGAATGGGTTTGCGTCATTCTTTTTCTTCGCTCGCTCCCGCGGCGATAGCTGCAAGCCACGGCGTTCTCGTTCCGGCTTATCTATCCGTCAGGATCTCTGCATCGCGTCCAGCGGTCCAGGGTATGCCGGGGATACTAATCCACCTAAAAGCGGCATCGTGCTGCCGATTTTATGTTGTCGCGTCAGTTATAAAACTCGGCTACGCATTGCCGATTTTATGTAACTGTGCGTACGTTTGACGGCTTTTTTTGATAACAGGTAACCAGATAATATATTCATAAAAGAAACAGTTTACAAAACAATCAAAAGAAGCTATCAGCAGTATACTGCTGATATGTACAACCATCTTACAAAACCAAAAACTTGATAACCAACAGCAACATCCCAAAAAATCCCAAAAACTAAGTCACAGCCGAGTAAATCAGAGAATCAATTGTCACGCCCCAAATTCGAACATAACACGATTATGCTATCGAGGGATGAACCCACGATAACACGAAACCAGAATTCATGTTCTTAAACATAATAACAGATGCATCACAAATAAATATAATAATAAAGTTCAATTCAAATATTTAATTAAACCAAAACTGGTTCAGAGCATCTAAATCCAAAGATGAAATAATCCAAGTCTTAAAATTCATAATGACTACAATCCATAAACATAAACTGAGTTCCTAGAACAAAATTTCTAAGCTTGCTTTGCTGATCCCCAAGCCTGGATTCCCTTTTCTTCGGTCCTAGCCTTATTTCTCTGTTCATGAAAAAGAAAACAAAAAAATATGAGCTACACTAGCTCAGTAAGTAGACTTCCGCTTCCTTACCGGATCAAGCATAAGTTTTCTATGATAATGCATCATTTAGCAAATAACAATTATTGTAAAAATAAACATTTCATAGAGCATATAATAAAACAAGTTATAAACTCATCATGCATGCATATATCATGTATATTTCACAATTATGAATCGTAAATCATTTTCATCATGTATTCATGTCATGTTTCAAAATATTGCTCACAGATATTCATGCTAAGGTCACTATTATACCCGTGACAGGGCCATGTTTCTTAATCGACAGAGTTTTTAATTCATGTGCCAACTTTATACCCGCTGACAGGGCCATATTTCGTGTGGATGCTAGCTCCGGATGTCGACCTTCCCGAAGGGATTCATTCATAGCTATCTGAGAGCCATTGAAATCATTTTATCTTTTTCTTAAAACATACGTATACATAAATAGAAAAATAATGAAATTCATGCTTCATAATCATGCTAATTTTATAAGACATATTCATAAAATCAATGCTCATAATAAAACATGCTTTTTCATATCACATATGCCGATCCTTATTTTATAAAAAAATTATGATTTTATCAATAACAATTCTTTACATAAAAGCATGATTATTTAAAAATAAATAAGGAACATAAAATCCACTTACCTAGATCGTCCTGGACCTTTTAATCTTCCTTAAAAGAATCGGACAGTCCTATTTAAAATATTAAATCATCAATAAATTTTATTTCATATATTTAATAAAATTACATAATATAAA
>NC_025998.2:1773606-1857589 GCF_000442705.2 Elaeis guineensis | reverse complement strand
CAGCTTGCTAGTAACGACCACCACAGGATCAGATAAACGTTAATCCTAAACAAACTTTTGCTAATTCCGTATTCCAAATTTAAACTTTGATAGAAGCCTCGACTATGAATTTTGATGCATACTAACAATGGCATATTATATTGGCCAAACCTTAGAAATTTGTTAAGTAAATTGTCAACAGGAGGATAGAGATAAACTGAACTTTTAATAGAGCTAGAATTCAAATTCGAGACTAAAGGTTTGGATTTGAACACCATAAACTCATAGACATAACAAAAGGATATATAGAGATCAACAGTGCAATCGATTCAACCTGAACCATGCTCCCAGATAAATAGAAGAGTCGTTGGCATGGGATCAACAATATCTAGTCAAGAAACTTTCCAAGACTTGAACTTCATAACCATACTATACAGAATTCGGAAAGGGAGAGAGCGATAGAAGAGAACCTGCCTCGCTCGGTGCCACGCGACCCTCCGAAACATCCTTCTTGTTGACAACAGCGGCCGTCCGCTCAACGTCCGACCAAGGACCTCCGCAAAAACGACCGTCCCCACCTCGACAACTGGCCTTCCGGGTACCCTGCGACCACTCAAGGCCTCCTCATCCTTCACAATCCCCATCTTTCCTGGAACTAGAAACTCGCCGGCATCCTTTCCCAAATCGCACAGCAGGTACGGCAGCTCCGCCTCGTAGAACGGAAGCACCTCCTTGGTCAGCATCGTGCCCAACATATCCGCGCCGATGTTCACGTCGAGCTTGTTCTCATTCCCCGACACCACCACGCCGACCACAAAATGCCCAGGCTTCGGATCATAGTACTGAACCCGGACACCGACGACCTTTTGTTGTTCTTTGTCCTTCTCGGCGGGTTCTCTGGTTTCATCCGGCTCGCTCTCTTCTCCGATCTTGGCTTCGGAGTCGGAGTCCCTTTGTTTAAAGAACTTCAAGAACGGGGCTAATGCCTCTTCCATATCCGCGGGCTTTTGCGGGCCGGAGGGTTCGTTGTCGTCGGGGACTGGGATCGGGGACGGCTTGCCAAGGAGCTCGAGCTCGGATTCTTTGCCGAGGCCGTCGACGGGGGAGGAGAAGGGGACATGGGTTCGCCTCAAGAAGGGGGATTTGGGGAAGAAGACGCGGGAGAGAAGGGGAAAAACGGGATTTTTAGCTTGAGGGCGGGGGAAGGGGGAGGGAGAGGGAGAGGAGATGTTTAACGAGAACAAGAGGGGCGAGAGGGAATGGGTTTGCGTCATTCTTTTTCTTCGCTCGCTCCCGCGGCGATAGCTGCAAGCCACGGCGTTCTCGTTCCGGCTTATCTATCCGTCAGGATCTCCGCATCGCGTCCAGCGGTCCAGGGTATGCCGGGGATACTAATCCACCTAAAAGCGGCATCGCGCTGCCGATTTTATGTTGTCGCGTCAGTTATAAAACTCGGCTACGCATTGCCGATTTTATGTAACTGTGCGTACGTTTGACGGTTTTTTTTGATAACAGGTAACCAGATAATATATTCATAAAAAAAACAGTTTACAAAACAATCAAAAGAAGCTATCAGCAGTATACTGCTGATATGTACAACCATCTTACAAAACCAAAAACTTGATTACCAACAGCAACATCCCAAAAAATCCTAAAAACTAAGTCACAGCCGAGTAAATCAGAGAACCAATTGTCACGCCCCAAATTCAGGACATAATACGACTATGCTATCGAGGGATGGACCCACGATAACACGAAACCAAAATTCATCTTCTTAAACATAATAACAGGTGTATCACAAATAAGTGTAATAATAAAGTTCAATTCAAATATTTAATTAAACCAAAACTGGTTCAGAGCATCTAAATCCAAAGATGAAATAATCCAAGTCTTAAAATTCATAATGACTACAATCCATAAACATAAACTGAGTTTCTAGAGCAAAATTTTTAAGCTTACTTTGCTGATCCCCAAGCCTGGATTCCCTTTTCTTCGGTCTTAGCCTTATTTCTCTGTTCATGAAAAAGAAAACAAAAAGAATATGAGCTACACTAGCTCAGTAAGTAGACTTCCGCTTCCTTACCGGATCAAGCATAAGTTTTCTATGATAATGCATCATTTAGCAAATAACAATTATTGTAAAAATAAATATTTCATAGAGCATATAATAAAATAAGTTATAAGCTCATCATGCATGCATATATCATGTATATTTCACAATTATGAATCGTAAATCATTTTCATCATGTATTCATGTCATGTTTCAAAATATTGCTCACAGATATTCATGCTAAGGTCACTATTATACCCGTGACAGGGCCATGTTTCTTAATCGACAGAGTTTTTAATTCATGTGCCAACTTTATACCCGCTGACAGGGCCATATTTCGTGTGGATGCTAGCTCCGGATGTCGACCTTCCCGAAGGAATTCATTCATAGCTATCTAAGAGCCTTTGAAATCATTTTATCTTTTTCTTAAAACATACGTATACATAAATAAAAAAATAATGAAATTCATGCTTCATATGTTGGGAATAGTGTCCCAAAGTCAATCGTCAGCCTGTTGACGGTTGTGCTCCTTTTGTATTAGTACATGAATTATAAATAAATAAAAGTTATTTTGGTATTTTTTCATCACAAATGTTTCATCTTCTAATGAACTCCTGTGTTGTGGTGAAGTCCTTAGGACTATTTAGACTCGACAAAGGAGGATTTGTCGCTTAGTCCTTAAACATGTTCGCGACCAAATGATACGTTGTTACCAAGGACGACAACGTTTATCGAGCATAGGTCGTTGTGTGCCATATGGGTTGGTTGTCCTCATAACCAAAGAGTGTGGAGACACTGGTATGGCATACAGGTGAGATGTAATGGTACATCTGCACTGAACGTGACCAACTCCGGAGCTATTTCTGCTGTCAAGATTTGCTCCGATGGGATATGGATATAAATGTCCCTCCGACCTGAGACCACCACGGTGACTTACAAGCAACTCACTACACTTAGGCACTGAACTACCTGAATTTTTAATTCAGTGACGGAAGGTTGCTGGGTGTAGTCAAGTACTTGACTTGTCGGTGCGTGTGTCAAGATGAGATTGACCACTCCAGTTTAGGAGCTGTGTACAATCGTGTTTCAATTTAGCAAAATCTTGACCAGGGTAGTCCTAGTGAGGAGTCACAGGACTAATTGAGTTGAGCACGATTCGGATGATATCATCAGGGTTGACAGTTTAACCCTGAGTCGTCCTAAACATAGGGGTCAAAAGGGATGAATTATACGGTAACCATATTCACGTAGGTTCTGAATGTTGCGATTGCGATTATTCGACCTATCCGGTCATCGGGTACCATTGCTAAATGGTCACTTCGATTAGTACAGGAATTGGTTCCTGTGCTACCGGTTTAGGTTCGAACCTGTGGGGTCACACACATTAGAGGTTCCTTTCTGATCTGATGGCTGATTATGAGTCTTATCTATCTGGGACTCTATGATTGAGAATTAGGATTCTCTAATCATGAGTTCCACACATTTTGGATACCGAGGTCAAAATTTTGAATTTCAAATTTTGAATTTGAAATTTGAACTCTTTGATCAGGGTTTCATATCGATGGTCTTTGATGCCTGATTGCCCATCGAATTTGGACTCAATATTTATGAGAGATTTAATTAATGATTTAATCACTAATTAACTCAATTTGATTGAGTAATTATTTTTGGATCAAGTCCAATTGAATTGGATTCAGTTTGGATTGACCCGATTAGGTTAAATGTTGACCTAATCGCTAAGGTGGTTTAGTCCCTGATTTGATCAGAGATTAGGTTTAGTTAATTCTTGATTTGATTAGGATTTTATTGAGCCTAATTAAGCCTAATTATGTTGGGTTTAATCTGGTCTAATTGTGCTTAACCTATTTTAAACTAGGTTGGCTCAATTTGAATCAAACCACCTTGTTTTAAATTCTCTGCGACATCCAACTTCCTTGCACCCATTTGAATTCACGAGAAGAAACTTCTCGTGAAATTTTTCTCACGCAAAACCCTTCCCCACGCCCTCATTTGTATGCCATATGGATGGATAAAATAATTAGTTAGCCATTCAAATTCAAAGCATGTTTGAATTTTAATGGATAACTTATCACTAGCCCTTTCATCCTTATCCATTTTGTGCGCCACATTACTTACACGAGAAAAGATTTCTCATGAAACATTTTCCACGCACAAAGAGCCACGCCCCTTCTCTTCTCACGCCCAAAAGGATAGGGATAAGTTGGTTTTCGTTTGAATTCAAATTTGATTTGAATTCAAATGTGTAACCTCTTGTCTTTATCCTCTCACGCGGATAAGACACGTTCGACGTTGTTTTAAAAAGAGGAGAAATGTGGGATGTGCGTAGAAATTTTAGGAGAGAAACTTTGGGGCGTGAGGAAGGCTTCTGCGCAAGGTGAAGGTCCAAAACCTTTCGAGAGAAAAAGAAAGAAAAGAGAGAAAATTGGGCGCAGGGTTTTTGGTGTGTACCCTAGGGTTTCTACCTAGGGTTCGGGAAGTGAGATTGGTGTGCCACGAGTGTCGTGAGTCCACCAAATTTCAGGGAGAGATCCATCAGCCTCTCAAGCAACTGTGCAGATGATCCAGAGCATCGAAAAGTTGGCACACATCGATCGAAGGAGTTCGATCAACATCTGCCATCAAAAGGGTGAAATCACGAACTAGCATTCGTGAGGAGCTGATCAGACGGGAGCTTCGTGTGGACGATCCGCAGAGGCCAGACATTTGTGTGGCTGTGACATGACGATTAGAGCCCCCCGATGGTGATCAGATTGTGGTGATCGACTATCCGCAAAAAGGTGATGTATTCTGAACACAGTACTGTAAAATGTTTACTGATTCAAATTTGAATTTCAAATTTAAATGCATGCTGTTGTATCATATTTAGATCCTAGTGTAGGGTTAATTAGTATTAATTAATGAGATTAATTAATAATTTTGCTGTAAAATAGTAATTTTGAAAAAGTTTTAAAATTATCATTTTGCCCCTGCACTAAATTTTCGCTTCATCATAATCATGCTAATTTTATAAGACATATTCATAAAATCAATGCTCATAATAAAACATGCTTTTTCATATCACATATGCCGATTCTTATTTTATAAAAAAATTATGATTTTATCAATAACAATTCTTTACATAAAAGCATGATTATTTAAAAATAAATAAGGAACATAAAATCCACTTATCTAGATCGTCCTGGACCTTTTAATCTTCTTTAAAAGAATCGGACAGTCCTATTTAAAATATTAAATTATCAATAAATTTTATTTCATATATTTAATAAAATTACATAATATAAAGAAATGACCGATTTGATGATCAGTCCAATAAATCTCTACCTTCGGCTCTAAATCGATTTAAGGCCATAGGTCCCTAAGAGTGGAGAAGATAGCCTAATAAGGGATTCATAGGACTTCTTGGAGAGAGATTTTTTTTAGAGAGAGAAAGTGGAGAGAGAAAGTAGAAAGAACGAATCCAATTCTAGAGAGAGAAAGACTTTAGAGAGGGATGAAAGAAACTTCCTTTTACATATATTATTATTTTTATTTTTATTATTATTATATATTTTTTTTTCTTTTCTCTCTTTTTTTCTTTTCTTTTTATTATTATTATTATTATTATTATTATTATTATATGATTATATATTTTTTTTTCTTTTCTTTTCCTTTTTTTTTCCTTTTTTTTTCTTTTTCTTTTCTTTTTCTTTTTTCTTTTCCTTTCCTTTTTCTTTTTCTTTTCCTTTCCTTTTCTTTTTCTTTTTCCCCTGTGGCCATCTTTGGCCAGAACAGGGGACCTAGAGGTCCCCGTTCCCTATATCGGCCATTCACGGCCACACCTTGCCCGACGGTGGCCGGCGGCAAGGGCGGCCTTCCTCCGAGTTCGGAGGGGCCAGAACCGGCGGTCGGTGGTGACCGTCAGTGTCGGAAAATCGGAGAAAAGAAGAGGCCGGACAGGGGGTTCTCTTTTCCAATAAAATTCGGCGACATTCGTCGTCGGCAATCGTGCCCACAGGCATGGAAAAGAAGGAGGAGAGGAGAGGAAGAGGAAGGAGGCCTTACCACAGCCTCCGATGACCCCCACCGGTGTGAAATCACGGCGAGCACAGGTCGAGGAGTCGCAGCTTCAATCGGGAAAATCGGAGAAAAACTCCGACGATCGTCAGTGGCTGATGGATCTACTCTTAGAGGAGAGGTGGGGGGTTCTTATAGAGCTCGTCCTAGGATCTTTTAATGGCCCTAGGACTCCGATTCTTGATCGAAATCGGGGAAGAGGAAGACTCCGATTGGGAGTCTTCCTCCCTGTTTCTGTTTGTTTTTTTTTTCTTCTGGGTTTTACTGGGCTTAGTGGGCCGGGTTATCACATTCTACCCCCTTAAAAAAAATTTCGTCCTCAAAATTTAACATACCTTCATTTTCAAATAAGTGTGGATATCTCGTCTTCATATCGTCTTCAAGCTCCCAAGTGGCCTCTCTCTCTTCATGATTACTCCAATGAATCTTTACGTATGGAATGATACGCCGTCTTAGAACTTGCTCTTTTCGATCAATAATTCGGAGAAAAAATTCTTCATAGGTTAGATCTTCATGAACTTGCAATTACTCATACTTTATCACACTGTTTGGATCAGGTACAAACTTTCTCAGTAGTGAAACATGAAAGACATTATGCACTTTGGATAAATCTGGTGGTAAGGCTAGTTCGTAAGCAACATCTCCTACTCGATTTAAAATTTTAAAAGATCCAATATATCGCGGACTCAGCTTGCCATGTCTCCCAAATCTCATGACACCCTTAGTAGGTGATACTTTTAGAAAAACATGATCACCGACCTGAAATTCTAATTCTCTTCTTTTTCTATCTGTCCAACTCTTCTGTCTATCCTGTGCTGCCTTGAGTCTTCTCTTGATTAGACAAATTTTGTCTCTAGCATCTTGAACTAACTCAGGGCCTATTAATTTCTTTTCACCTACTTCATCCCAATACAGAGGGGATCTACACTTTCTTCCATATAAGACTTCATAGGGTGCCATCCGGATACTAGAATGAAAACTGTTGTTATATGCAAATTCAATCAATGTCACATGATCATCCCAATGTCCTCCGAAGTCAAAAGCACAAGCTCTTAACATATCCTCAAGAGTTTGAATTGTCCTTTCAGATTGGCCATCGGTCTGAGGATGGAATGCAGTACTAAGCCTCAATTCTGTTCCCAAAGCATCTTGAAAATTTTTTCAAAATCTAGATACAAATCGTGGATCTCGATCAGATACAATACTTATTGGAACACCGTGCAGGCATATAATTCCATCAATATACATCTGAGCTAACTTATCAAGTGGAGTGCCGACTCGAAAAGATAGAAAGTGAGCTGATTTAGTAAGCCGATCAACAATCACCCACACTGCATCATTTTTTCTTGTTGTCTTTGGAAGTCCAGTAACGAAATCCATCGTGATATGCTCCCATTTTCATTCTGATATCTCTAATGGTCTTAGCAGACCAGCAGGTCTTTGATGTTTGGCTTTCACTTGTTGGCATACCAAGCATTGAGATACAAACCGAGCTATCTCCTGCTTCATTCCATTCCACCAAAAGAGTTGTTTTAAATCTCTATACATCTTTGTACTATCGGGATGAAAGGAGAAACGAGATTTATGAGCTTCTTCCAAAATTTTTTTTTTAGTTAGGATCTCCTGGTATACATAATCTGTTCTCAAAATAAAGAGTTTCATCTGTATGGAGTCTAAACTCAGTTCGTAACCCTTTCTCCATGTCCTTCTTAATCTGACATAAATGAATATCACTTTGTTGGGCCGCTTTTATCTGTTCGATCAATACTGATTGTACCATTAAATTTGCTAACACATTCTTAACATCAGTACAAGTCACTTCAATTTGTAAATTTCAAGATCCCTCAGAATTTGTTGCTGAAAGGATAGCAGAGTCATCACATTCGCTGAAGACTTCCTACTAAGTGTATCTGCCACCACATTAGCTTTTTCAGGATGATATTTAATATTTAGATCATAATCTTTTAATAGTTCAAGCCACCTTCGTTGCCTCATGTTCAGCTCTTTTTGAGTAAATAAGTATTTCAAGCTTTTATGATCAGTAAAGATTTCACATGATTCACCATATAAATAGTGTCGTCAAATCTTTAAAGCAAAAATAATAGCTGCAAACTCAAATCATGGGTCGGATAATTCTGCTCATAGGCTTTTAGTTGTCGAGAAGCATAAGCTATGACCTTATCGTTCTGCATCAACACACAACCTAATCTTTCTTGGAAGCATCACTATAAATGACAAATCCTCCATTATTAGATGGTAGAGTAACTGGGGCAGATATCAATCATTGCTTCAGATCTTGAAAACTCTGCTCACATTCACTGCTCCATTCAAATTTTATTCGTTTCTGAGTTAAGCGAGTCAGAGGAATTGCAATTTGAGAAAATCTCTTGACGAATTTTCTATAATAACCAGTCAAGCCTAAGAAGCTTCTAACTTCCGTCACATTAGTCGGACGAGGCCAATTTACCATGGCTTCTATCTTCTTTGGATCGACTGAGATTTCTTCCTTAGATATTACATGGCGAGGAAGACAACACTATCCAACCAGAATTCACACTTGATTAAGCTTGGCGAAGAGCTTCTCTTTTCTCAAGGTCTGAAACACGATCTTCAAATGTCTCTCATGTTCCTCTATATTTTTAGAATACACTAGGATATCATCAATAAAAACAACAACGAATTGATCCAGATACGGCTTGAAAATCCTGTTCATCATATCCATAAAAGCAGCCGGTGCATTGGTTAGTCCAAAAGACATTACTAAAAATTATAATGGCCATACCTATTCTAAATGCAGTCTTAGGTACATCTTCATCTCTAATTCTTAGTTGATGATAGTCTGATCGTAAGTCAATTTTGGAGAAAACTTGAGCACCCTGAAGTTGATCAAATAAGTCATCTATTCGAGGAAGAGGATATTTATTCTTTATGGTTACCTTGTTCAACTCTCGATAGTCAATGCATAAATGCATGCTCCCATCTTTCTTTTTCACAAATAACACAGGAGCTCCCCAAGGTGATGTACTTGGTCGGACAAACTTTTTATTCAAAAGTTCTTGAGTTGATCCTTTAATTCTCGTAATTCTACGGGAGCCATCCGATAAGGAGGTTTCGAAATAGATCCGGTTCCTGGGGTGATATCAATTTTAAATTCAACCTCAGCTCTGGGGGCAATCCAGTAGTTCATCTGAAAAAATATCAGAAAATTCTTTGACAATTGGGATATCATCCAACTTTATCTTTTCCTTCTCGACGTCTATTACATGGGCCAAAAATGCTTTGCATCCTTTTCTTAAAGCTTTTCTTGCGTTCATGATTGAGATAATACCCAAAGATTGTTTGGATTCCGTATTATGAACTTCGCCTTGAAAGAAGAATTGCGGTTTATCCAAAATTTGAAATACCACTCTTTTTCCAAAACAATCAATATGTGCATGGTATGAAGATAACCAGTTCATCCCAAGAATAACGTCAAAATCATACATATTTAGCTGAATCAAATCTGCTGCTAATTCTTTTTCTTCTATTTGGATTATGCAGTTCTTGAAAATAATGTTAGCAACAACAATATTTTTAAAAGGGGTGCTAACATATAATGGTTCATTTAGTTTTTCAGGCACACAATTCAAAGAAGTAGCAAACTTGAGGGATATAAAAGAGTGTGAAGAGCCAGAATCGAATAACACACGAGCATAAATAGAATTAACTGGGATAATACCTGTCACCACTTGATCATTTGCATTGGCCTCCTGCTGGTTTAAAGTAAACACTCGTGCATTTCCTTTTTGCTTTTGATCAATGGTTTGTTAGGTCTAGAGTCATCTCTTTTCTTATTTGGGCAATCACGAGCCATATGTCCTTTCTCACCACATAAGAAGCATGCTCCAATCCTCTTGAGACAAGGTCCATTGTGATTTTTTCCACAGTAGGAGCAGGATGAAGATTCTTTCTTTTATCAGAGTTATTATTTTTGAAATTTTTCTGCTGATCCTTTAATTTTCTGCTGATCTCGGTCTCTTCTTATCTCCTCTTTCTAGTTCTGCTCTTTTCAATTCAGATTCCACTTTCAAAGCTCGCTCCAGTACGTCCTTGTAGTTATTGAAAATATGAGAAGACAGACGGGATCGAATTTCATATCTTAGATCTTGTTCGAATCTGTTAGCTTTACTCTTTTCGAATTTCATAAGCTGAGGGCAGAAGCGACCTAGCTCATTAAATTTGTTAGCATATTCTAACACCGTCATATCATCCTTTTGTTTTAAGGCTAGAAACTCATTTTCTTTTACCAATCTCATTGTTCCCGAAAGTACTGATCATAAAATATCTCTTTGAATTCTTCCCAAGTGAGCTGATCATCATTGTTCCATAGGCAGCTTTTATTGCAGTCCACCAAAACTCGGCATTTTCTTTTAACATAGGAACGGCTATCGGACCTTCACATTCTCAGGATATTGCAGGGCATCAAACATCTTTTCCATCTCTCGAATCCATATCTCTGCAGCCATAGGATCAGATCCACCCTCAAATAGAGGTGGGTTGAGCCTTCTGAATCTCTGTAGTATGACTCCATAGATAATGTCGGTCAGGAGCAGTCTGTGTCTGCTGTTGGATAAGCTGAGCCACCACTTGACATACACCAGCAATGTTCGCCTGTGTGGCCGGTGCGTCAGGAGCCCGCTCAACTGGTTGATTGTCAGCTCCTCGCGACGTCAGTCTTGCTCCTCTTGTCCTAGCGGCCATATTTGCCAAGGTCTCGCCCTCCCTATCGCTCATCGCTTCCTATTCAAATGCCAATCATTATTACGTTATTTTATAACAGAGTTGCAGTATAGTTAATAATTTAAGTCAGAGTCTAACTATACGTAACCTAACTACTCACTGTTAGGTTTTAAGTTCTACCCTTGATTAAACCTATTGCTCTGATACCATAAAATGTCACGCCCCAAACCCGAGACATAACATGGCCATGCTACCGAGGGATGGACCCACGATAACACGAAACCAAAATTCATCTTCTTAAACATAATAACAGGTGCATCACAAATAAATGTAATAATAAAGTTCAATTCAAATATTTAATTAAACCAAAACTGGTTCAGAGCATCTAAATCCAAAGATGAAATAATCCAAGTCTTAAAATTCATAATGACTACAATCCATAAACATAAACTGAATTTTTAGAGCAAAATTTCTAAGCTTGCTTTGCTGATCCCCAAGCCTGGATTCTCTTTTCTTCGGTCCTAGCCTTATTTCTCTGTTCATAAAAAGAAAACAAAAAGAATATGAGCTATACTAGCTCAGTAAGTAGACTTCCGCTTCCTTACCGGATCAAGCATAAGTTTTCTATGATAATGCATCATTTAGCAAATAATAATTATTGTAAAAATAAACATTTCATAGAGCATATAATAAAATAAGTTATAAGCTCATCATGCATGCATATATCATGTATATTTCACAATTATGAATCGTAAATCATTTTCATCATGTATTCATGTCATGTTTCAAAATATTGCTCACAGACATTCATGCTAAGGTCACTATTATACCCGTGACAGGGCCATATTTCTTAATCGACAGAGTTCTTAATTCATGTGCCAACTTTATACCGCTGGCAGGGCCATGTTTCGTGTGGATGCTAGCTCCGGATGTCGACCTTCCCGAAGGGATTCATTCATAGCTATCTGAGAGCCTTTGAAATCATTTTATCTTTTTCTTAAAACATACGTATACATAATAGAAAAATAATGAAATTCATACTTCATAATCATGCTAATTTTATAAGACATATTCATAAAATCAATGCTCATAATAAAACATGCTTTTTCATGTCACATATGCCGATCCTTATTTTATAAAAAAATTATGATTTTATCAATAACAATTCTTTACATAAAAGCATGATCATTTAAAAATAAATAAAGAACATAAAATCCACTTACCTAGATCGTCCTGGACCTTTTAATCTTCCTTAAAAGAATCGGACAGTCCTATTTAAAATATTAAATCATCAATAAATTTTATTTTATATATTTAATAAAATTATATAATATAAAGAAATGACCGATTTGATGATCAGTCCAATAAATCTCTACTTTCGACTCTAAACCGATTTAAGACCATAGGTCACTAGGAGTGGAGAAGATAGCCTAATAAGGGATTCATAGGACTTCTTGGAGAGAGATTTTTTTTTTAGAGAGAGAAAGTAGAGAGAGAACGAATCCAATTCTAGAGAGAGAAAGACTTTAGAGAGGGATGAAAGAAACTTCCTTTTACGTGTATTATTATTATTATTTTTATTATTATTATATATATATTTTTTTCTCTCTTTTTTTTTCTTCTTTTCTTTTCTTTTTATTATTATTATTATTATATGATTATATATTTTTCTTTTCTTTTCTTTTTCTTCTTCTTTTTTTTTTTCTTTTCTTTTTTTTTCTTTTTTTTTTCTTTTTCTTTTTCCTTTTCTTTTTCTTTTTCTTTTCCTTTCTTTTCTTTTTCTTTTTCCTCCCCGTGGCCATCTTTGGCCAGAACAGGGGACCTAGAGGTCCCCGTTCCCTATATCGGTCGTTCACGGCCACACCTTGCCCGACGGTGGCCGGCGGCAAGGGCGGCCTTCCTCCGAGTTCGGAGGGGCCAGAACCGGCAGTCGGTGGTGACCGTCGGTGCCGGAAAATCGGAGAAAAGAAAAGGTCGGACAGGGGGTTCTCTTTTCCAACAAAATCCGACGACTCCCGTGTCGGCAATCGTGCCCACAGGCACGGGAAAGAAGGGGGAGAGGAGAGGAAGAGGAAGGAGGCCTTACCACAGCCTCCGATGACCCCCACCGGTGTGAAATCGCGACAAGCACAGGTCAGGAGTCGAGGCTTCAATCGGAAAAATCGGAGAAAAACTCTGGCGATCGTCGGTGACTGATGGATCTACTCTTAGAGGAGAGGAGGGGGTTCTTATAGAGCTCGTCTTAGGGTCTTTTAATGGCCCTAGGACTCGATTCTTGATCGGAATCGGGGAAGAGGAAGACTCCGATCGGGAGTCTTCCTCCCTGTTTCTGTTTGTTTTTTTTTTTTTTTTTTCTGGGCTTTACTGGGCTTAGTGGGCCGGGTTATCACACCAATGGTCTTTGTTCTCAGAGTCTTCCCATCAGCCGGATTGAAAAAAATTGGTGAGTTGGAGGACTGATTGTTTCTACTACTGGCTTCCAGTTCCCTGTTTGGCCTGAAAACTTGATTATTTTGGTTATTACATCTCCCAGCAATCCTTGGAGCTCCTTGTAAATCAGCCTGCAAAATTGTAGAGAGAACAGCATCAATGTCATTACATTGCCAAGACACATTTCCCTGCAAAGCAGATTTAGCAATATAATCAGCAGCTTGATTTGTTGTCCGAGGGATATATGAACACTTAAATTCATTGCATCTTGTTATCCATAGCTAAATATCCTCCAGCAAGGGGTGCAGCATTAATCCTTTTTGACGTTTGTATCAGAAATCCAAGAGATAACTGATTCTGAATCGGCCTCCAAATAAATATTTTGAGCCTTCGACACATCCACAGCTGTTCTAAGTCCCAACCAGGCTGCCACCAATTCTGCTAGATGCACCTGCAGCAAAGAAATTTGCCTACCTTCCGCTCTAATTAATTCACCATAGGAGCCTCTGATTATAAAAGCTGCAGTAGCCTTATCCAAACTGACCGCAGCATCAAAATTAACTTTAATAATCCCATAGGGGGGAGGCAACCAGGAAGCAACATAGTTTAAATCTCTTCCTCTACCAGGAAGAGGACAGTTGCCACAACGCCTATCAGGAATTTCAGAGTTAAATGATACTGCAACTCCAGTCTGGTAAGGCATACAAGCATAAACTTACCTCATTACCTGCATAGGGGATTGATGATTGTTATGAAAAATTCTTTCATTCCTGGCATTCCAAATCAACAAAGCAGCCATTGATTGATGTTTTTTATCAATCCTGGTGGAAGACATGAAATTAATGACGCCCTCTAAAGACAAAGGCCTATCTTGTAAATTCAATCTACTGAAAAGCAGATTCCAACAATGAACAGCATAAGGACAGTCCACCAACACATTATTCAAATCCTCAGGAGCGTTGTTACATAGATCACAGTTGGTGATCGTGTCCGGCAGAATACCCCTCCTGGCAAGCAACACCTTGAAGGACAATCTGTTCCATGTAACCTTCCACCAAAAGATTTTAACCCTCATAGGCACTTGCATTTTCCATACCCAATAGCCATTAAAATCATACCTTTGTTGCTGATGAGGAAGTAATGGATAATAGCTTTTAAGAGAAGGCTTCTTAGGCCAACAATTCTCCCACGACAACCGATCAGAGCTCATTGAAATTGACAATGGTATTCTAACCACTCGAGTCATCATTTCAGTTGCCATAATATGAGAGAGCACTTGAAGATTCCATTCCCTAGAAGAATTAGTAAGATCACAGACCTTCAGGTCCTCAATGGGTACCTCAACATTTATATAAGCAGGCCATCGAGCTATAGGGATGGCAGACAACCAAGGATCATGATACACATTTACCGATTGTCCATTGCCAATTATCCATATGAACTTATTCTGAATTAGGGACCCACAACTAGATATTTTGCTCCATATCACAGAGCATTGCCGAGGTTTAATATGGTTATCCCAAGTACCTTGAAAATGATACTTCGCTGAGACCACCTTAGCCCATAGGCTTCCTTGGTCAATAATAATTTGGACTGCCAATTTGCACATAAATTCTGCCTTCTGGTTATAAGGGATGTCAACCCCAAGCCTCCCTCAATTTTCGGTCTGCATAGATTTTCCCAGGCAATGAGGTGCAGGCCCTTCCTATCGTCAGCATGCCCCCATAAGAATGCCATATAGTTTTTTTTCTAATTTATGTAACACATTGGCCGGCACATGAACAGCAGATAGAGTATACAGAGGCAGAGGTGACAAAATAGAAGGTAACAAGGTTGCTCTGCCCGCAAAGGACAAAGCCTTCCATTGCCATCCTGCAATTCTATTTGTCATCTTCTCCATAATATAAGAGAAAGCATCCTTATTTAAGGCTTTACCTGATATTGGAAGACCAAGATACTTCTATAAGCCTGTGTTTTCCCTCACCATCAAAGCTTCCTTAATGTTATTTTTGATTTGTGATGGCACCTTGGGACTTATTAGCAAGTGGGACTTCATCAGGTTGATTGCTTGTCCAGAAACAGAGCAGTAAGTTTCAAGGATTGCCCTAATACACACTGCATCTCTTACCGTAGCCTTTATGACAAAAAGACAATCATCTGCAAACAATATATGTGATATAGTTGGACCATGTCTTGTTGGCTTATATGCATGCAATATTTTATTTTGAATTGCAAAAGAGATGAGTCTAGAGAGTACCTCCGACCATAGGACAAATAAATAGGGTGAAAATGGACATCCCTGACGGAGACCTCTGGTTGGGTGGAACCATGAAGTAATTGTGCCATTGAACAGTACTGCAAATTGAGCTTGCTGCACACATGCCATAACCTAACCAATAAAAAGAGGATGAAAACCCAACTGTGACAATACCTTATCCAGGAATTGCCAATGCATACGGTCGTAAGCTTTCTCTATATCTACTTTGACCATCACAATTTCTTTAGTTAGTGAAGCTTTGTACAGAGAATGCATTATTTCTTGGGCCAATAGAATATTATTCGAAATAGTCCTGCCCTGTACAAAAATCTCTTCCTCGGGAGAGACAATTCCAGGCAATAACAGCTGCAAGCGTACGTTTGACGATTAACATATAAACAGTAATGCCAATCAGGTTGGGTTGTAGTCCCTGACTCTCCGGTGGCGAAACAATATAAGTGTACCATCCAAATATCAGAATATATCATTACTAGCACATAACCTATACAATGCGTTTGGTGTAATTTTTTCCTCCTTTTTACCATGGTTCTTAAACTGCAATATACCAATGTAACAAATTATAATAATTTTGGTTGGTTGGGTGATCTCAATTAGAGTTGGCAGGTCATAACAGGTATAGGTTTGTTAGCCCTAGAATTGATCTATCCATCTGAGATGGGAAAATGAGTTGCTTTGAAAAAGTGCAACATGAAGGACCGGGAGTTGTCTCTGATTGATAGCTGCTCATGTTGCCGCCCACTATAAAAGTTTCCGATCTAAATTGTAAGATTGGAGCCAGGATTCAGAGATGGAAAGCTAGGTGCAGAGTAGAGCTAATCATGAACTGAGCTTAGATATAGAAAATATTAAATTTTAAATAGGCCTGACTCAAAGCCCGACAAAAAATAAATATAATTTAGGCCCGCAGCCCAGCACATGATCAGTTCTGGTGTAGAGGATAAAATGCATTATTCACTAGTGTGATATAAAAAAAGCTGGTATGTATTTCAATTTCTATGCCATTTGTATAATGTTGTTGGCATAACTATAGGGACTTAGAAGCTTTTTATCACGCATATTGACTAATGCATAGGCATACCTATACGTGTTTATCGGATCCCCTAGATGTGCTTCTCTCTATTGATACACTTGTCTTAAAGTTGATGTAGAGATGACCTTATCTGATGACATATAAGATTGACTAAGATAAGAATAGGAATTTTGACAATCATCTCTTAAGGTTCTCAGTGGAGCCATTCTACAATTGATTTCCTTAAAGGTTGTCTCTTCAATCTTATCTTGAATCTAGTTCTTTTACAAATTGAATATGACTTCATTGAAAGCTTCGAGTCTATGCATCTTCTTTAAAGGTGGTGTGAAATATTGCTAAAGAGATAAACCATAGACATCAGATTATTTAGTTCAACATACTTTGAAGTATAATGATTTAAAAAAAATTGTTGGCAGCATGTGTGATCAGACATGTCAGGAAGTAGTACCAGACCCTTGAAGAATTTTCTTGGAGCTTCTTATATGGTGCCCAAGATGCTTAAACTCTAAATTTGGTTATCGAATTGCATTTCTAGTTCATTTAGTTAAATATTTTATTGGTAACAGCGTATATTTTCAAGAAATGTTAATACAGGACAAATGTTCTGAAAATAGTTTCGACAATCATGTTTGCAGAAAACTTTATCTAAGTTGCAATGCAAGATTAATTGGAAGAACCTTGGCATTTCAAGCAAATCTTCGGTTGAATGTCTGTGCTATGCTAATGTGGGTAGGGTAAGTCAGATCAACAGCCAAAACATGGTATAGCCGGAATGCATTTCATAATCCATATAATCTATTTTTCCTTGGATTTAAGTTTCTAAGGAAATTTTTTTTTTTTTTTTAAATACTAAGGAAGAATTTGATTCGAGCACTCTGATCATGTGGGAAATCGGTAGAATCCTGACTGCACTGATAACATTGAAGCCTTGCGAATCTCCCTTCGGGTGTATGTATTAATCTGCGTGTCATGATTGACCTTCACACTGCTTGGTTGATTCTTACTAAATCGGCGATGATGTGAAGGCATGTTATATGCACCGAAAATGTTCAATGCTGAAGAATTTATGTTTCATCAGCACCCAGTGATCTTACATCCAAATGCTTCACTGATCAGGAAAATGTGCTATGCAAGTGCTGCGTTCTCAGAGGACTGCAATCTATCAGTAATTGCAAACAGCACTGAGCCCCGAGAGACGCCGAACACTAGCTTAATAACTTTGGTTATAATTACTTGCAACTATTTATGAATTATGGCAATAGTTCAGCCAAAATTTATATTCTCTTTTTCTTTTCCTATTTCTATTTCTGAAGTTATATGGATGTTCTTAACATCTTCATAAAACCAGATGACATCATATATATGTATCTTCCCCTCAAGAAGAAAAAGGATCGAGTCCCTGAAATTTTCAGCTTATTCATCTGGCCGGTATGTCACCAATTATCAGCAATCTTCTGGCCAGCTGACTCTCGTTTCCATCAAACTCCATTACACCAATATTCATACTTTTGGGTCATCATTGACGTTGATTTCTGGAAGGTACACACTATCTGGCTTGTTCAGAGATATTGTCATGAGTTGTTTGGCTGCAGCTCTCTTATCAGAAACTTCACAGGTTATATGTCACCTAGCTTGCTCCTTTTGTTCTTTATTACAATATCTCCTACTCCATATGGACCATAGGTTAGGTTTGATACCATTTATAGTGACCAAGGACCTCACCAAAAAAGACTAGCCATAAGGTGTTATTTAGGTTTATTGATTTTGTATAAGTAAACCTCAAAAAAAAAAAAAAAAAAGGCTTTGTATAAGTAGAAGATGTGTATAGTACGTAGCTAACATGGAACTAAACACGCATTAGGCTCTTTGACAATCAGTCAGAAGCAGTGTGCTTAGATTCTTGCTGCGCAGGATCTCCTCGCAGTCCAATAACCTATCATTTGTTGTCGCCAAATTAAGCTGTGTTTTGATGAGTGATGGAGAAGAAAACACTTGCCCCAACCCCATAACCTCTTCTTAATTTTCTCTGTTCATGTCATAAGTTTGCAAGGGCTTCTCGCTAGTGTCCAGTCGTCCGTATTTTTTCGCTTTCTCTAATCATGATTTGGGTCATCAGCGGCCCCAAGCAAGAAGGTCCGACGTATGCATGTGAAAGCATCTCAGTGCAATCCACCTACGTGCCACCGATTAATTCATGATCACGATGCTGAGCTGATTTTATACCGCGTGATTTGATCTGATGCCGGAGTTCATCCAAATTTTTAAAACTTGATTGCCAAAAGTCTATCCTATCCGTTCCTGTAGACCCATCACTTGTAGTTAGAAAGCTGCAACATGGCCTACTAAAAACTTGGCTGTGCCTCGTCTCGCAGCATAAACAAGGACATGTAGCATGAGAGCCGTGCTAGCTAGCAGCATTTTCTAACGTAAAATTTGTAATGCCAGTTCACAATCATTGGATAAAACGCTTTTTTTATGTCATGCAACGCAAACATACTCCAAGTGAAGCCTATCAGAATTGCAATTATGAAAGAGCTGAGTGTAATTTTAACCAATCCTGACAACAAGATTGCCAGATAAAAAGGAGCAGCTCAGTGCACACCAGATCATTTGATCATCTGATGCGATGTCAACCATGAAATGATCCACATGCACGCGATGTCAACCATGAAATGATCCACATGCACAGATGAGTGGAATGTGGTTCAGCTCTCTTGACCAAGGCCTCAAGGGTGATTAATGATGCTCAACTGCCATGGCTACGTCCTTTGCATCTAATAATGTGAGAATACAATAGGTTCTTGGGGACATTAGTGGTCCATTGTTGAGAGTCGCAGTTTGATTTAGTTGAGATGCTGCAGCATGCCATAAATCCGCAGCTTTGCGCGCTGTGAGTCCAAGTGTCTTACTTGGAATCCATTGTCAATTGCCCTCTTCTTGCACCATATCTTGGCTCGAGGGACAAAGCCAAGACAAGGTTGCAATCAAATTCAATCATTTGATGGCTACCATCGGCTTATTCTTGATTTGCAATTACAGCAGTTCTACCTAAACTACTTTCACACAATGTACAACCTGCATGGTAATAACTTTATGATTTCCACCGAAAAAGAAGAAGGCCATCCTCGATGGTAACCTATGTAGATCGAGAAATGAATTAGGTCGCCAACCGGTTAGCAGGCATCATCAAACAAGGTGATAGGCTGCACACAGATCTTGCATCGCCCCTTTTGGAATTTGCTTCCAAAGGCAGCCGGCTATCCGTGTTATTAAACTGAGGGCACCTATAAACGAGTCCGTAACCTAGGTTTTGTTCCGAACTCAATTCATGCCATCGATCTTAGATTTTAAGTTTTCACATTTAACACATGATACAACTAAAAAGCGATCCAGCGGTAGGGACATGGGGAAGTGATGATGAATAAAAGGGTTGTTGTGAGTCACCCTCTTTTCTGCCATGTTTAAAATTGAAGAGTGATATGGATGAAGATGATAAGATCACCGTATTTGATTGTACAATAGTGATCCTACGTGGCAGTGATTTCAAATCACTCCTACTTCTCGAATCACCGTCCAATATGGTGATAGAAAATCCGCTCTCGAGAATAGGTATCCAATATCACTTCATCATGGTGATCTAATAAACTTATGCGAAGAGAAACCTTTTTTTTTTTTTTTTGCCGCTATATGTTTTTCATATGCGTGGGGTGGGTAGTTGAAATATCTTCTCTATGAAAGAGAAGTAACATGCGTGGGTAGTTGGGGCGTCATTCTCCTTTCTCATACTGATTAGAAAGAGAAAAAATCTATTTAATTTTGTTCTAAAATTTTATCTATTCCAATCCTCAATTCCAACTTCCAAATAAGTTGCCAAAGATATTTTTAGTATATGATCGGTGAACTTGAATTTTTGTAGCATACCAAACAAATAGTTTGTACATATCCAAAGATTTTTAATCACTGTACTATGATAAATTAAATATAATAATTTTAAATTATTAAAATTTAGATCATCCTAAGATTTGGATCAACAGTGATCTAGATCATATAGTGATCCAAGTTAGATCATCAAATATCTCTTTCAGTAGTTAATATGGTGACATGACTGGAGACTCTAAATTTCAATGACATTCGCCCACCATATTTGATTCCAACATGCATGTAAATGAATTGATGTCAGACGGATATATGTCGCACTTGGGTTTGTGACCTCCGCATTTTGGATTTAAATTAAAGTGAGTCCACCTCAAAACGCCATCAATGGCATGACCGCGATGTAACCATCATGTGGTGTCCAGCTGGTGATTGAAGTGGGGGTTGGTTATGTCTTTCACGCGAAGCCACCGTTGAATCGCACAATTATCGCTTCGGATGAATGGTTTGGAGTGCTTGAAGATCTGTGTAGGAAGCAATCCAATGATCCATATCATCAAAGAAGATAAATCATTCTTTCGTGCCAAAGGTGCAATCTGAACTCCTGAATTGGACATCAGCCAATTTGATGTTGCTTTAATTTTTATTTTTTTAATTTTTAAATTATTTATATAGTTTTAAAGATTTTTTGGGCAGCAAATATTTATTGATTTAAAATCATAAGAACAAAAATAAGCAATACCACGAATTTCGTGCCAACAACGACATCTATACAATATCTCACTTTCGGAACAGTGAGACTACAGAAAGGATTCAAACTAATCGCATTCATATCCACAACAGAAAACCTTTTACTTTCCCAATGAAACTGACCACTCAACTAGAAATTAGGGATTGCTTGTCTCATCGAGTCAGATACATCTTAGATTGGATGCAGATTGAATTGAATGCGGGTTAGATTAGATAAATATCGGATTAGAGGAGGATCGGATCAAAAATTTATTAATTTGAATCGATCTATTTATTAAATTAATAATCTAATTCAATCTATATAATTTATTTATTAAATATATCAATCAGATTAAATAAATTAAATAAATTTGAATAGATTAAATATGTTAAACGGATCAGTTAAATAAGATAGAGATATATTAATCATTTAAATAGATAAAATAGGTATTAAATAGGTCAAATAGTTTATTAGACATGAACAACGGGTCAGGTCGGACCGGACCTTCTATTAAACGGTTCGATCCGACATAAAACGGACCGTGCCTGAGACGGCTCGTTAGCTACAATAACGGGCCGTGCCAGGCACGGCCCATTAGAAGGGGCCTGATTGGGCTGGGGGTTTGCGGCCCGTGGCCCAGACTCGGCACAGCCCATAAGGGCCTAAGCTGGTACGGCCCGATTCATTTCAGGCTCGACACAGTCCGCATGGGAGTTTTTTTTTTTGAGATTTTTTTTATATAAATAAATGTGAAAATTTTTTATAAAAATAAAAAATCATCTTATAATAGTGAGGGGTTTGGCGTGGATCCCCAATGATTTATTAATATCAATCAAAATGGTACAAGGAAGGAAGGAGGGTTAGGCTTGACCTCCAAATATAATGAGGAAGAAAGAGAAAATTAAGGCGACTCACCTCAATAATTAAAAGATGAAACTAAAAAATTATAAATATGAAAAATAAATAATTAAAAATTTTATTGGTCGTCATGCAACATCGGTAGTGTTTGTGCCATCATCATTATCAAATTTATATTATATCCATCTTTATCTTGAAGTTTCGTCTCGACATCCAATCAATCTTTAAAGCAAAGGAGCATCTCAATTATTTTGTCGGTCATTCTGCTCCTCTTTTCGTCCAGAACTCGTCGATCTGTACTAAAAATAGATTTTGATGTTACTGTGGACATTGACATAACTAAAATATCACATGCAATAGTAGATATTAAAGGATATTGATTTTTGATACTTTTTCACCATACTAACATATCAAGATTTTCTATTTGATTTTCATCGTATGCAGATTGAAAATCATTTCGCAAATAAAATTCAAGTTCACTACTTAAATATGAAGATGAAGATGAACTTGAAGAATCATGTGTATGTCTTCTATGTGCAATAACTGAAAAACAGATGATGAACGAGAAGTACTAAAAAAAGAGACAAAAGTTTGTAAACGATAAGTACTAGATCCACGAATCTTATCATCATATAAAGTATAAATATCATAAAAAAGTTGGTTTACTTCAGCTTTAGTGGGTTCAGGATCTAGATTCATATTTTCATAATATATATCAAGTAAAATCAAAACATCACTTAATTTAACATGTGGATCAAATACAATAGCTAAGTTATGCATAGAATATATAATGTCTTAATACTTATTTCATTTAGATTTCATTTCATAAATAATAGGTTCTAAAATATCATCATATCTATGTTGTGCAAATTTTTGGCTAATAAGATATGCTTGTTATAAAAATGAACAAGATGTTGGATAATAAACACCAGAAAGAATTTCAGAGGTATTATAAAAACTAACTAAAAATTCTTCTAAAATTTTATCTTTGTTCCAATCAATTTCAATCAATATTAAATCTAATCTATGATCATTAATATATATACTTAATAAATTTTATATGGATATGCATCATGTATCATTGTATATGTTGAGTTTCAATGAATAACTATATCAAGTTTAAAATTTTCAAAATATTTATCAATCTATATACATTTATTTAAATTTTTAAAGTTTTGCTTTCGAAGCTTGAATAAAAGAAACTATATTTCTAATTTTTATAATAACATCTTGAACCATATCTATGCCAGATTAAATAGAGAGATTTAAAATATGACATGTACATCTAATATGCAATAAATTCTCATTTAGAATGGGATGCAAAGAGTCTTTCAATAATCTAATAGCAGAATTATTATTAGATATATTATCAAAAGTAATAAATATAATTTTTTTATTAATACCATATATACATGTAGTTTGATAAATAGCATTAAAAATTTATTATCCAGAATATGAAAAATCAAAAGCATAAAAAGCAAAAATACGTTTATTTAATAGCCAATCATTATCAATATAATAAGCAGTAACAGCAATAAAACAATAACTACCAATAGATGTTATCCAAATATCAGAAGTTAATGATACTTTTGAATTTATGGCAGAAAGAGATTGGATCAAATTTTGTTTCATTGCTAAAAAATTAGTCATGGCTGCTCTTCTAAATATACGTCTACTAGTTTTTCTGTAAGCAGGTTGTAGGACTAACTGAACATACTCTTCAAAATTAAAAGACTTATATAAGCTTAAAGATAATTCATCATTAACTATCCATTTAACCCATGCTTTTTTTTTATTTTCATAATTATATGCAAAACTACCCATAAAACTATCCCTTTATATATTAAGGGTCCTTTGAAGATGAGTGTTATGGCTCATCTCCAGTGGGGTGGTCAGATGTCGCATCTGAGTGCAGAACTATAGGAAATTGATGGAGAAGGATTGCTCGCTGGAGAGAGGGCACAATCGAGAGGGCCGAGAACGAGAGTAAGGGCTTGCGATGCGACAAACAAAGGCAAGATCAATTCGGGCCAGATAGAAAAGTCAGTCAGTGATGTTTGATGGCAGCAGAGAGACCTACAAGAAAAGCTTACAGCAGAGGTAGCTCTGGTGAAGACACTTTGATGCTCAAGTCAGTTTTCAGCTCAAAATATAGAAGAGTGAGTGAGATAGAGCTTTGAGCTCTGAGTCTTAGAATGTACATGTGCATACCTTCTGGGATCTTCTTTTACCTCCATTTATAGATAGAGCAGGGTGAAGGATGAAAGGATGAAAATGTATTCTGATAACATCCTGTCATACGAAGCTGCATGGGGGTATCTTTAAATGGCACCGTCATCGGGCATGCCCTTTATCGCAGAGGCGGGCCTTATTACGTGCATGTGGCATAATTAATGACTTTGTGATGTCCTATCACAGCACGGAGAGGAGCGCTTAGGATATGATCTCAGGATGATGTGACTTGATATGACTCGACATAACCGCATAACAGCCTCACTTGACCACCCACTATTCGGTTGATGTCGATATCCAGGTCGGTCACTGGTTGGAGCGAGATGAAATTGATTGGAAGCAGTCCGAGGTGAGTGTCACGGATGCCAGCAGTCCTAGACTCGCTAAGTAGGGTTGGTAAGTTAGGTCGGTAAATGACCGACTTGAAGTATCAGGTGCTGTACTCAACTGAAGTATCCGATCTGTGGATCAGGACTGTCGCGACAGACAAGTACGTCGGTTTCTTGCCGATGCCACTAGAGAAACTAATCGGTTGATGGCCGATGTAGTCTTCAACTTGGACTGGCCATTTTTAGATGATGTTGAGGTCAGATTTTTATCGATCTCAGGTTTCAGACAAGATCGGTCTCCAGGTGAGACTGACTTTCTGGGGACCACGATCTTCTGATGAGATCAATTTTTTTCAAGGTGGCCTTCGGTTGAGGTTGGTTATGAGACGAGGACCTACTCCAATAGTTGTCCCCTAACTTTTAAGTCTGATTACATAATTTTCATCCGACGAAAGGAGTTAATCGATGTGTGGGTCAGAGTAGTACTTCTCGACGATCATCCTCGAAAGCCGCATGCCATGGACTTATTGTCTCGAGGTGCAAGTCGCTGTTCTATGGAGCATCTTGTCGAGTTCGAAGCATGGTAGTTGAGGTGCGGAGCATGATGTACTTTCACTTTATTTGGGGTCAACTGATCCTTGGTCAATCGGGGACAAGTTGACTAACTACAACTTTTTTGGTCTGGATCTACGTCGCAAACTGAAGCATATACTCCAGCGGCCCTTCGGTCAGAGTTGGCATGCTAACAGTTGTTGAACTCCATGGCTCCGTTAAACGGATATTAACCGAATAATGTCGGGTTTCGCTTGAGTCTGTACTGTGAACTATAGCTTATACTCTAGCAGTCCTTCGATCATATTTGGTATGCTAACAATTGTCAGACTCTATGGCTACGTTAAACGGGCATTAGCCGAATAACGTCGGATTTCGTCTGGATCTGCGCTGCGAACTATAGCTTATAATCTAGCGGCCCTTCGGCCATATCTAGCATGCTAATAGTTGTCAGACTCCACTGCTCCATTAAACAGGCATTAACCGAATAACGTCTCGTCGGGTACTAGCGACTAAGTTGCTGACATCTGGAGGAGTTTTTTAAGTCAGAGAAACATCTCGAATCACCTGTCCCATGTAGTGTCGATCTCACCGAGGTCATGGTCGACTCATTCTGGAGGGGCTTCTCGATGACATCTTAGGAGTTCCTCCTCAAATTTTATCGAGATGACCTCGTGTTTCATCAGTACTGCTGTTGTACCTCAGATTTTGTCGAGGTGACCTAGTGTCTTATCAATATTTTGATCACACTGCACCTTGAAAATCATCGAGGTGACTTAGGCCCTTGATGAGTATTTTTGTTGTAGGTCATTCCATCGTAGAAGAGCGTCGTCGTATGCAGCACCTCGAATTTGATCGAGATGGCCTTGGTCCTTGACCAAGGGTTTCCATCGTCGCACCTCGGACCTGGTCGAGATGACCTCTAATTCGGCCAAGAGAAGTTGTTTAATACATAATTGTAGAAAGAAAAATTTTTATTTACGAGATGTCTTATTGATAATATATCCGTAGATTCTTGGTGTTCCAAATTCGAAGAATCTTTGTGCCATCCAAGCTCCCGATCTTATATGCTCCAGGTCGTAGAACCGCTGAAACCTTGTAAAGACCTTTTCAATTTGGAGACAACTTTTTTTGCTCGATCGGCCTAGAGACTTCGGCTCTCTTGAGGACTAGGTCTCCGACTTGGAAGATTTTGGACTTAACTCAGAAGTTATAGTACTGAGCTGAGCTATCCTTTGTTGATATGAAGCCATCCTTAGTTGGATTTGTCTCTGGATCTCGTCGAGTAAGTCCATATTAGCTCGTCGCTTGTTCGAATTGGTCCGTTCGTTGTAGTGCTCCATCCGAGTCGAAGTTAGGCTGATTTCAACTGAAATCACAACTTCTGATCGGGATCCAAGGAGTTGTTTGGTAAGACCATAGGATGCTGGAGAGTTCGTTAGCCCAATATCCTTTGGCTTGATTGATTCTTATCTTCAGACTTTGTAGAATTATCCTATTGGTTATCTCAGCTTCTTCATTAGATTGCCGGTGCCCGATCGAGGTAAATCTATGGATAATATGGTACTTTACACAAAATTTTTCAAACCTAACATTATCGAATTGTCGGTCGTTGTCGGTGATGATCACTTGGAGTAGACCAAAGCAGCACAGTCCGTTTGGACTGTGGCCTGATGGGCCTGGGCTGGGCCATGCTAGATATGGCCCAATGGCCATATCTAAATTTATCTGATATGAATATCAAATGAGTTAAATGGATCAAACATTTGAAATTTGAATCAAACTCGAATATTAAACTAGTTAAATGAGTTGATCTGTTTACAACTCCAATCTATATGGTCTAAATTCAAACTTGCTTATGACAGGTCGAATATGGATTAGATTGATAAGTCAGAGTATATTTTGCCGTCCTATAAAAAATGCATCATAACATGCCGGCATGGTAGCTTGGACATTGAAGTTGAATAGGTAGCTACTATTTGAAGTCTAGTTGTGATGATGTTTGTGAAGAAATAGTTGATATTGAATCCACCACAATATTATTCAACTTGTTTGGATTTTAGGGGATATTTTTTTTAGAAAGAGTTAGAGTCTGAAATGAGAATGAAAATGGATAACTCTCGTTCCAACTGTTTGATTGGAGAGGGTCCCATTCTCATTTCGATTTCGACGAAGAATATTTCTCCTGAAATCTAAACTCTTCCTTAAGGATTTAAATCTCTATTTTAATTTTGACCAAAAACCAAATATTTCGGAGGATATGATCATTGTGATTCCTATTTCAATTTGTCCCAATCCTGGCCGTAAACCAAACACCCCTTTAAATGATTTGAGTTGATTGATGATTTTCTATAAAAATGACTTGAGTTGATTGACCTATTCAGAGGGCGGCTAAGATAGAGAAGTTATGGGGGGAAGGGTGGAGTGATGGAGACGATTTCCGATCCAGAGGGAAATGCCAATAGAAATAGGAGATAGGTTTCAGAAAGGAGTGAAAGAGACGATTACCTATTTTATTGGGAGATTCCGATAAAGGTAAGAGATGGGCTTAGGAGGGGGTTGGAGATGGGTGGATTAGAGTGAGACTTGAGTTTTCTGATCAAGTCTCCATCAAAAATTACATCAAAATATGGATCTTGAATTTATTTCAAGTTTGAATTTTAGTTTAGATTTGACTGCTCTACAAATAGAAAGAAACTTGCAATTCCTTCTCAATTCTATCCATCAATTAATGGTGTAACTAATAGGCTTCCTATATACCCATCCGTCCGTTTAGAGGCAGAAATTTTGTAATCACCCTTAGACAACATCTCTTTTCTGTTATGTCAATATTTTTGTCCGTACATAATTCTACACTCCATACAATAAAAATTGGGTGGTTTTCTAGCCTCTCTTTTTATCAAAAAGAAAAAAAACATCAAGTTATTGAGCTAGTTTGCCATGTTTCGATTAGATTATTTAGTTTAATATGAATGATGCAACTAGGAATCGTGCCAATACGATCCAGATATAACGATTCTTGAATGGTAATGCCAGAGATGTTAAACAGCAATATTGATTCGGTATATTTAGCTTTTTATAGTTTTTTGTTGCTGCTGTCGTTGTTTAACTAATGACCAAAATGGTGATCACCCACCTCACAATACGCATTTATCGTGGCCATGCCAACACGGGGAGGAGAGCTCAAATATAACCTCATGGTATATCCTTTAGGAATTATACTGGACTTTTGCCACGCTTAAACATGTCTAAACCGGTCCTAGCAACTTTCCCCGTTGAGAAATATTTTCAGACGAAAGAAATTAACCACGAAGATCAAACAATAACAGCTCCATTTCGTACAACCTATGAAGAAAATTTTACTTGACTGTAGAACTTCCCTGCACATGTTTATTGTGTAATATAAAAATCTTCCTTTTTAAGGACCCACACCTTCTAGAAAAACAAATGTAGACAATAACATTAATAAACAATAAAGACCATAACATTAATAAATAATAAAGAACCATGCAAGTAGTAGTCCAGTTGGAATCAACCTTTGTCTCTTTACCCTCACGCCGCACGTGACGAGGGAGGACCGAGCCGACTTCTGTTGTCGTCCTGTATCGAACATTTTTCAATCAAGTGGGGTCCTCATGATTATGCCCAAAGAATAGCTATATTGGTCGACACTCAAAGAGGTAGCTATGCTGATCGTCTGTCTCCCTCATTCTATTTTTTATATAAAAAATAAAAAAAATAATATTATGATAGCACCTCTATATTATTTTTTAAAATTTATTTAAAAAAATATATATTTTTTTTCAACTGATATTATCCTAGTACATCCAATCTCCCCATTATTTCCCTTGTTCCCCTCGCATTAGAAAGCGTTACAACAGCCCCATGTCCCCGTCTAATATAGCCCCAAAATAAGTAAAAGTAATTATAGATTGAAAATTAAGGGAATACACAAACCTTGTCTGTTTTTTTTGAGGTTTAATACACAAACCTCATCACATATAACAATTATATCATCATGATTATTACTATTATTCTCACGAAATCCATCCCTAAACTTGACAGAGATGGAAGAAACAAAGCAAATAACCTTTTCTTCTACCTCACTAAGTTTCACACTTTGTAAATATGTTTACCCTTATCTGTTTTTTATTCCCTTTTCTTTAATTTTGTTTTTGCACCAAGTTCCAAACTACCACGCCTTCAGCGGGTACCTATGGATGGAGTCTTTCCACGGGTTATCAGGATCCATACCCGAATCCTTCAACGCCTTCCAGACCAAACTACAAACCTTGAACCCGGTTCCAAAAGCCAACATCCAAACCCGGTCACCCCTCCTTATCCTCCCCTTGGCCTCAAAGTAGGCCAGCTCGTACAACACCAAACTACTGGAGGTGTTGCCGAACCGGTGAAGGCACATCCGGGCTGGTTCCGTGACCCGGTCATCGAGCCGCATGAGCCGGGCCACCGCCTCGATCACCGCCTTCCCACCCGTGTGGATGCACATGTGCTCGAACGCCGTGGTGAAGTCCGGCACGTGCTGCTTCTCGCCACCCCTCTTCAACCATCTGGTCACCTCCCAGTAAGCGTACCGCACCAGCTGGGCCCACGGCAAAACCCTCGGAGCCAGGACCCCTATGTGGGCCCGGAGCCCCTCGCCGGCGACGCGGATGAGGTCCTTCTTCAAGGCGATGCCGAGGTTGCCGGCTTCGTCCTCCTCCTGGAAGGCGGCGCGGTGCGAGGCGTCGTCGGCGCCGTGGTGGGTCCGCAGGGCGCGAAGGAGCTCCATCTTGGCGGCGCCGCGGCGAGACCCGTCGTTGGTCAGCAGCGCCGCCGCCGTGCCGACGCGGAAGATGCAGTTGGTGACCAGCATCGAACGGTTGTCGCCGAAGTACCAGTTAAGGCTTATACTCTCGGTGATGACGACAAGGGCGTAGCGGACTCGGCGTGCGCCGGAAAGGATCCTTCCGGCGAGGTCAATGGCGGCGGCGCCGGAGCTGCACCCCATGCTGCTGAGGTTATATGTGGCGACGGTGTCGGGGAGGCGGTAGTGGTTGACGAGGACGGTGGCAAGAGAGGGGCAGGGGGTGAACATACCGCAGGTGACGATAAGCAGGTCGATGGCAGCGGCGGGAACGTGGGTTTTGGAGAGGACGGCGTCGACGCTGGCGATCATGCCCTCCTCGGCCTCCTGCACGGCGGAGCGAAGCTTGGCCTCGTAGTCGTACTGGAAGATGAAGGGAGGGGCGTAGGTCTCGTCGCCGAGGCCCGACTTGAGGTAGATGCCGCGCATGAATTCCTCGCTGGTGGTGGAGAAGCGGCGGCTTCGCCGAACGAAGTACTCGGAGACTTCGTAGCTGCACTTGCGGTCGGCGTCAGGCTGGAAGCATGCGTAGTCAAGGAGCAGGACCGGGTGGGGCCTCGTGGAGAGGTAGGCGATGAGGGCTACCAAAGTGCACCAAAGAAGAGAGAAGAGGAGCGTTCTATGGGTAGAGAGGAAGAGCAGAAGCTTTTGGTTGAGAAGGAGCGTAGGAGTGGAAGAGAGGAGGGCATGGAAGGTTAGAGTTAGAGCTAGGAGGAGGAAGAAGGAGGCTTGGAGCAGTTGGATAGGGGTAAGGAGGGAGAGGAGGGTTTTGGACTTCATGGTGTAGGTTTGGCCGCAACGATGACAGATTTAGTGGGGATTTTATAAAGAAGATCACATGAGCATTGATGGTTTACGGTTTAGAGTTCATCATTAATGAACCTACTTGGAGGACATCTGGGAGGAGAGAGAGATGGATGGATGGATGGATGGAGAGAGAGAGAGAGAGAGAGAGAGAGAGAGAGTTAAAAGTACGGTTAGGAGCAGTTGGGATTGAAAGACATGAGAGGGGAACTGGATAAGAAGGGAAGCTTCTTGTTGAATGTACCGGGAAGACTGGGGGACGGGAAGACCGGCGAAAGGGGAGGAGGTACGTGTTTTCGTATTCTACAGATTCATGGGAGGCGAAGGTCATACATAAGGGCATTGCCCTTTCCATGCAACCCTTTTTAATGAAGGAGAAATGGGCAGAGACGGTCCCCTTTTTTTTTAAATAAATCAGATAAATTAAATCAAACTAGTATAAGTAGGCAGACACAGCCTTTATGCATGAGCCCAACCACTTTGACTTCACTCGAAAATTGACGGAAATAGTATATATCCTCGTAACAAGGCGCTGGGCATTGGCATTGGATAAAGCAAGAAAACCTCGCGGCAGAAAACTTTTTTTTTTTTTTTTGACCGTTGGATCGCAGCCGTCCCAGATGTGAGAAATATTAGCTGGACCAGGTTCTCCGTGGACCACTACCTGGTCCAACTAATATTTCTTGCAAGAAGAACCGAGCTGCAAGGGTAGCATGAGTCTTTCCTCATCATAGCTTTGCCTTGCTTGAAATGATACTCCAAGAATCTCAAATTTGATCATCAAGTCTAGAATAACAATTATAACATGGTTTTAGAGACCCGACCTTCCCGGTATAATATGTATCTTCTATTACACAAAACGCGCACTTGAAACTGGTCACGTCTAATGTTTATTATAGTAGGTGTAGGATGGGTTTCGGTAGAGAAATATCGCGGGTACCCCACTGTTAAGAGGTAGACTAGTGACTTCCGAGTTCCACATGGATGCTCCTTGTCCAACCTCACATCAAGCATCATAGAGAGGGCCGCTAGGTGCCCTAACACGCCATGTATTTTGCCTGATGGTTCTTTAATTTTGCATGATCACCATCAAGTCGGCATCTACAAGCTAAACCATGTTTTTGAGTCCAAGTTGCTTCTCTTGTCCGATCCATGAGGCACCAATTATGGATGAAGTCTTGAATACCCGTCTTAAATTTTGATTGATCCTGGGCCATCTACAATAAACATATCGGAGGTCGATTTAAGCAAATAAATGATGGATTCAATGATTAAAGTCAATAACCAAAATAATCAGAAACATTCAATTTGAAAGATTTTTATGACTGGTTGAGATGATTAACTAGTTAGGTCACGCATGGAAGAGGAAGAATAGTGTGAAGAGATGACAGCATGGATTAAAGAAGTTGAAGAGCTTGTAAGAAGAGTGCATGACTTCCGCAATTCAAACTTGTCCTTTTGTATCCAAAATAACATCATCCTCTAAATTAGATTACGTACTTCAGAAAATGTGGGATTGGAGTAGCAATTAATGTCCTCCAGAAGGATCACTTCTTCCCTTCCCATTCTCTATTTCTTTTTCTGACAGTAATCCGGAGGAAATGAGAGACTTCCCTCATAATCTATTAAAGAAAGTAAATAGAGTGGATTCCATGCACATGTATAGGGAGGAGGGACGGGTGTGCGTGCAAGATCGATGAGTGGGAAAGAATACGAAAAATAAAGAGAGAGCATAGGACACAACTATCAATAAAATGATGTTAGCTTGAATATAATTGTTGGGTGCGACTTGAATTTTGTATGGCTTGATTTATCATCTTATTCGATTACTTCTAAGAAGGTGATTCAGAGAGATTTTTCATTAGATCTACGGTACGGTGATAGCGGAGGACTTTGGCTTGCCAAGTTTAAGCTTAGAGCCCACTACTGACCTCTTGTGGGGGTGCAGGGGGCACAACTCTCATAGTACAGATGCAAGTTATTTTTAAATTTTAGTTGATTCTTTGGATATTTTAATCTTATTTCATTGTTTTAAAATTTAATGACTATATATTATAATCACATCTTTTATTATTTAAGCGGTCGTGCTATAGAGATTATTTCTTATTTTCTTTATATTCCATCTTTTGATATGGTGAAATTTTTATCCATCTTCATCTATGGACATAGACCAAGGCCTAATTAAATAAATCATTGTGTTGTATTTTTTATATATAATTATTTATTGTTATTTTGGATTTCATATCAATTAATAGATAATCTTGCGATATTAATAATTTAGTGGCAAATCATTTAGCCCACTAGACATTGGTTTGCTTATAGGATGAAGGAGTGTAGCACCTTCTGATAGATCGAGAAAGCCAAGGTCCCCCTATCCCGAGTAAATATTCGTTGCAATGGTAATATCACATCAAACTTGTAATAGGCCAATCAAAAGTCGGAAATCAATGAGGCAATGTGGGTATCATCATTAGAATCGATGAAATACACAATCATTGCTGCAAGCTCCGAAGGTGAGGTCGGCACTGAACCGAACTGGAGAGCTGAGAGATGCACCGACGTGAACCGCGAGCAAAATCTACAAAAGAAATCTCAAAATCGTGAGGTGCCCTCTGGCTTAGGATCCTCCAATGCTTAAGTCAGACGGGACCTTAAGAATATGTAATAGAAATAGAGAAGTAGAAAGCAAAAAATGAGAGTTTGTGAGTGGAGAGAAGTAGAATGAACTCTAAATGGAGAGAACTCTGGTTCTCAGTGAAAATTTTAGTAAAGTCTTATTTTTGTGAGTTCAGACTTAGTTTAGATTTAACTTTTCTTTCAGAGAGTATTTTGTTTCTTTTTATAGAGAAAACTCGCGTAGGTCTTAAGGAAAGTTTGTTACGCCGTTAGAGATCTGTTAAGCTGTTAGAAATCTATTAAGTTGTGAGGCCATTAGAGATCTGTTAGACCGTTTGGTTATTGTAATAGAATGGCTAGCTGTGCAAAGATCGTGGAGCGACCGTCCACATAGTAAATAAGCTGGAATATAATTGAAAGACAATTACAGCTGAGCTGGATAACAGTTATCAAATAACCATCCATATTTCTAATAGCATGTCGGTAATAAACCGATGTAGAATGACTGATATCAGTAAATATCTGAACTGGGCACCATGTCTTGAGTGTCAGTAATCAGGTCGGTCAGAAACCGACGTAAGATGATGGAGATCAGAATCTGACAGAGTGAGAGTTCTGCTTGCAGCTCTGGATCAAACCAATTAGCAGATAATATTGGAGAAACAAATCGGTCTCGAGCCGATGTGACCTGAGAGGGCTTTTATCTCAGATAATGATCTGATGCCATGTATCCAAATATTGATGATGTTGGCTTTCTGATGACCTTGGTCCTCTGATCGATCTTATGATAATTTCAACCTTCTGATGAGGTCGGTTGTTAGCCTGCTGATGAGATTGGCTCCTAATAAGGTCGGCCTTCAGCTTTCTGATGAGATTGACCTCCTGATGAGGTCGGCCTTTTGATGACCTTGGTCTTCTAATGAGGTCGATCGTTCGATAATCTTGATGTTTTGATGAGCTCCACAGTCGAGCCTTAAATCAGTATCCATTGTCAATCCAAGAACTCTTGAGTATGAGTCTCGAGGATATCAGCTGAGTTAGTAAGATCCCACAATATTGGCATCCCACTTCTGAGTCCGAAGAGGTCACTTCGAATGAAAGAAGCAATATATGAAAAAATTTTCAACTTATCTGAGGTGACGAATCCATGTCGTTTGATTCAAGCGAACCAGTACATCCTTCCACTTGAGATCGAAGTGGGTAGATCGGATCTCCTGTATATCTGATAGGATTTCAATCTTTGGTATCTCATTCAATATTTTTTTTATGAGATCAATTTCGGAGATTGGATATCTCACTTTTGATCTTGGTCTTGTCGGAACTTTGGTCCAATCAGGATTTCAAATTTTGATGAGGTTCAATCCAAAAATCAGATATCTCACTTTTGATCTTGATCCTTTTGGGACTTTGGTCCAATCAGGACTTTGAATTTTTGATGAGGTCCAACTCAGAGATCAGATATCTCATTTTTTATCTTAATCCTTTCGGGACATTGGTCCAATCGGGACTTATCTCGACCTGGAGATTTGTATTTTGGTCCTCATAGGGACTTGGACCATTCAGGGCTTTAAACCAATTCGAAGATCAGATTTTTGATTCTATTGGGACTTAAGCTCGATCAAGAGATCGATTTTTTTTCTTCACCCTTTGGGGCTTAAGCTCAATCCGAAGATCAACTTTTCTTCTTGATCCTTCAGGGCTTAAGTTCGATCGAGAGATTGACTTTTTTTTTTGTTCTTTGGAGACTTAAGCTCGATCCGGAGATCGATTTTTTTTTGATCCTTCGGAGCTTAAGCTCGATCCGAAGATCGACTTTTTATCTTGATCCATCCAGACTGAAGCTTGATTTGAAGTTGGCTTTTCATCTTAATTCATCTGGATTTAAGCTCGATTCGGAGATCGACTTTCATTTTTATCCATCTGGACTTAAGCTCGATCCGGATATCGGCTTTCTCACATCAGGTTGTCCTATCAATTGAAATTTTTGTGGCCTCAATGTGGCATTTTTGACCTCATTTCAAAATTGTTACGGCCTTATCGTGAGCTCTTTCGACCTCATCTCGAAATTTTTATGACCTCATCACGACTTTTCTAACTTCTTTTGTCAGATTTCATTGATCTGATTTGGATGAAGCAAGATTCTTCAACAGAAACTTTGACTAGAACATTATCTTTATCAAGATAAAAATTAAATTTTTTATTGAAAAGATCTCATTGATAATATATTTCGATATTTTCAGCATTCCACGTTCTTGAAATGGTCGTACCATCTAGATTTTTAATTCGATAAACTCCTGAGCGAATTATTTTGATAATCCGATATGGTCCTTCCCAGTTCGGAGTGAGTTTTTCTTATTCTATGGCTTTGAGACCTTAGCTTGTCAGAGAATTAGATCATCTTTATGAAAAATTTTAGGCTATTTGGTTAGTCCGATTTCAGACATACTTGCCAAGTTGACCTCGACGTATCAGTGCCTCAATTTCATTCTTCAATTGTCGGCATTTCTTAGTATCATGGCCATGGCCCCGGTGGTAACGGTAGTATTTTCTTATGTGTCTTTTTTCTGATAGAGCCCTCAAAGGATTAGGTTGGCAAAGATATCCCTGTCCCTCAACCTCAATCAGTATCTGAGTTCGAGGGGCAAACAGCAAAGTGGACCTCGAATGTGGGCTTCTGGACCTCAGATTTTTTTGAGGTCGATCAGTATTATTTTGTTGCTTTTCACGATCTTCTTCCTGATGCCTTTTTTTCCATCTTTTTCCTTTCTTGCCTGATGGAATATGCTTTCTTCTTCTTCAGTCTGTGCATATTTTCGTACTCGGATGAGCATTTGTTCATAATTATCTGAATAGTTCTTGTTGAGGGAGAAAATCAGACGGTTGCTTTTGAGTCCTTGCTTCAAAGCTGCCATAGCAACGGACTCATTGAAGTTTTTAAGTTTCAGAGTAGCTGTATTAAAGCGTGCAGCATAATCCTACAGAGATTCACCTTTTTGTTGCTTCACAGTAAAAAGACTGTTAGTATTTTTCAGGTGAACTCTGTTGTTGCCGAAATAAGTGATGAACAATTTGGCTAACTGTTCAAAAAAAAAAATAAATCCTGACTGAAGGCCAGAGAATCAGATTGTTACAGATTTTTTGAGAGTAATGGGGAAGACGATACAGAATAGGACATTAGATGTCCCTTGCAGCCTCATGATAGTTCTAAAACCTTCCAAATGATCCAAATGGTTAGTGGAGCCGTCGAATGACTCCACAGCAGGCATCTTGAATCAAATAAGAATCGATTCATCAAGGATTTGTCGAGAGAAGGGAGATTGCAAGCTGAAATTTCTCCCATCCTGTGAATTGTCTATTTGAATCTCCATCAGCTTCTTCTCAAGATCTTAGATCTTTCGTCCAAGACCTTCTTTCAAATTCATCTTTCTGCTTGAAGCAAATGATACTGCTCTCTAGGATTGATCAGTGAGATCCAGAGCATGATTGTGGTAAGGATTCTGAGAGGCTGGTTACTGGGAATAGAAAGATTGAACCATTTGAGGAGTTGATTCTCGCTGCTGCTGCTCAGTGGTATGCTGGAGCTGTTGTACCACAGTAGTGAGGGCTTGAACTTGCTAGACAAGGAGACTGAATGACTGAGGATCATCGATAACTGATGGTTGGATGACTTCTTGAGCCTCCCCAAGAGAAGATGAGGCAGGTGGAGGATGAATCAATGTTTTCTTGTTCATCATTTTTTACTAAAAATTGTCAGATCCGCTTCCTCTAACGTCAATCTGTTGCGATAAGACTTCGAAAGTGAGGTCGATGTTGAACCGATCTGGAGAGCTGAGAGATGTGCCGACGTGAACTGTGAGCAGAATCTATAAAAGAAATCTCAAAATCGTGGGATGCCCTCCAGTTTAGGACCTTCCGATACTTAAGTCAGCTGGGGCCTTGATAATAGGTAGTGAAAATAGAGAAATAGAAAGCAAGAAATGAGAGTTTGTGAGTGGAGAGAAGTAAAATGAACTCTAAGTGGAGAGAACTCTGATTTCTCAGTGAAAATTTTGATAGAATTTTGTCTCTGTGAGTTCAAACTTAGCTTAAACTTGACCTTCTTTCTGGAGAGCACTTTGTCCCTTTTTATAGAAGGAACTCACTTAGGTCTTAAGAAAAATTTGTTTGGTCGTTATAGATCTGTTAGATTGTTAGGCCATTAGAAATCTATTAGACTATTTGAGATTTGTTAGGCCGTTTGGTTGTTGTAATAGAATGGTCAGCTGTGCAAAGATGTAGGATGGCCACCCATATAATAAATGAGTTGGAATACAATCGAAAGGTAGTTACGGATGAGCTGAATGATAGTTGTCAGATAACTATCTATACTTCTGATAGCACGTCGGTAATAGACCAATATGGAATGACTGATATAAATAAATATCTGAATTAGGGTAGATCGGTCAGAAACCGACGTAAGGTGATGGAGATCAGAATCTGATCGAGGTGAAAGTTTCACTTACTAGCAGTTCTGGATCAAATCGATTAGCAGATAATATTGAAGAAGCAGGTCAGTCTCGGGCCGATGTGACCTGAGTATACTTTTGTCTCAGATAATGATCTGATGCCACTTATTCAGATGTTGATGAGATCGGCTTTCTGATGACCTCGATCTTTTGATCGACTTCCTGATGATCTCAGTCTTCCGATAAGGTCGGCCTCCTAATGAGGTCGATCTTCAACTTTCTGATGAGATTGACCTTTTGATAACCTCGATTTTCTAATGAGGTCGGTTTCCTGATGAGCTCTACAGTCGAGTCTTATATCAGTATTCTTTGTCAATTCGAGAACTCCTGAATATGAATTCCGAGAACATCTGTTGAGATGGTAAGATTCCACGATAGTGACAATCAATAAAATATAAATATTTTTATTGATTTATTATAAATTTGACGTGATATCATTATTATAATAAATATTTATCTCCCCATCTCTCTCTTTTTTTTTTTTTTTTTTTTTTTCGGATCTATCCCCTTCCCTTCCCCCCCCTCCAGAGGACCCGTGAGTTCCCCTCATGCCATATGTGCCAGATATGAACAATATTCATTCCATATGTGCCAGATATGAACAATATTCATTCCATCCCTTTAACAAAAGCTTTTAGATGGGGGGCTGGGCCACTAAGTTTAAGGCACGAGTGGATGACAACCTGTCTCTTCATCAAATTTCTAAATAGAGTAGCCTCCTCCCCATTTAAATTTTCTCTATTCATCATTTTGTCGGCAGCTACGATGAGAGGGTTCGCGTGGTCAACTGCAATAATATTGGCCTGCAAGTCAAAATGTGACAGCAGGACTTGCAAGCGGGTGAAGGATGCGAGAGACAGGGAAGGGACAGGGAAAACGGATGGAGGGTTCCCGTTCGAGCAGGAGGCTCGCGGTTGCCTATGAATGGGTGGTCCAATTTGGAGTGAAAGCTTAGGACTGTTACTTTGTGGTGCTGGTGCACCAGAGTCCGTTCTTGATTCATGAATCGCAATGCATAGGGATTTCAGTTGAAATGGATCTTTGAACATTTTACACATCTCCAAATCCAATAGGTTCGTTTTAATCGAAATTAAATGGGATGGTTTTGATCATTCCAAGATCTAAAAACCAAATCCAATATTGAATCTAAGATCAAACATACCCGATATTAAATATCTTTTACATCGAATATAAATTTAAATTATCAACTCTTTAAAAATGATCTATCAACTTGTTGGTCTAAAAAAAAAAAATCTTTCCTGATTAAGTTGGTTGATTAGGACAAAATTGATTCCCTTAAGAACTGTAGGCACACCTTTAGATGCATACGGTTTTAAAAAAAAATTATGAAAAAAAGAATCAATATGTCGCTTCTAGTTTTATTTCTTTTTTTTTTTGGAACAAATTTTTATTTTTCTAATGAAAAAAATTTTCTTCTTTTATTTTTCAAAAAATATAAGATGAGTTTTTGTTCTATTATCTATAGAAAAAAATTATTGAACTTATTGAACTAACCTCTCATCAATGTATTATTTCAACGAGATTTAAATCACGATATCATTTTACTGTTCCTGGATGGGCCTTTTCCAGATAATTCCAATCTTCTATCCTTCTCAAGTTGGATGGTTCATAGCCACATCGTCACAAATTCTAGCACAAAGATAGGTAGATTTTAAATTTTGTTTTCGATTTTAATTATATATATATATTATAATTATAATGTAATAAATATAGCTACTCAATCAGTTGCTGTGTTCACCCCACAATGATGATTAATGAGCAAAATTCCCAAAGCGCTGTGGGCAGTTTCATATTTCTGAGAAGGGATTTCAGGAGAGATCATATAACATGCCGTGCACCACCTTTGCCGTGCACAACATGCCTGAAATGTGTGAGATTAGGCTAGATGGCCCCATTCACGTACAAATTAAATCCGCGCGTTCAATACCCAAGGCAAAAGGTGCGCTACAGCACTACGTTTCTAATTTCAAACTAAGAGAGTACAAGACAGATCGGCCGCAGGAAACTAGCGGCATTTAAATGCATCCAACCCTCTTCGATTTCGGTCAATGAATGGCAGCTTCCGGACCTCGTTTCAGAGCCCACAGTTTGGAGGTTCAGAGTATCCCCACGGCTTCCTTCAATGATGGGTACTAACGCTACACCAGTTGGATTTTTCTGTCAAGGCGCTCTCTCATCCTCTTGAATGCTCCGAGTCTTAATTTAGCCCTGGTGCTCCACAGGCGCCCTGCATTAATTCCACAGCATTGATTTGACCATCCATTCTAGCTAGCCTAAGCTTCTTTTTTTTTTTTTTTCTTTGCTCCATCTGTTGGAGGTCTTTAAAATTACTAATTAACCAAACAATCATACGGAAATGTGTTTTCAGCAATTAATTAAGTACCCAACAATTGGTCGACAAACAATATTTAGCGCCCAAATAATGCATGGCAGGAGGGGGAGTTCTTCCACTGAAAAAGTAGAGGAAAATACTTTAGAAAATTTAAAATCTCGACGTAATATTTTTCTTCCTCTCCCTCACTTGACCTGCAATAAAAGCATGCCAACAGGAGACAAATAGGCCAACTAGAATATACTGTGGTCAATTAAGTAACAGGACTAGTGCGCTCCAGGGTGTTATGGCAGAGACCGTGCAATGTCTAGAGATAAGTAAGTTGCAAGAAGTCAGTGCCGTATTGTTGAAATCTTCAAATTATTTTAATCTGCTGCAGGTATGCCTTAACAGGTTGGATTGTGTGGATCTTGTAGTGTCTCTCCTTTCTTTACATTTGAAGAAATTTTATCTTTTTTCATTGGATGCTTGCTGGTCTCTGTAAACAGCGAGTTACTTTTTATATTTTAATTTTTGATTTAATATCATATAATAATTATATAATAAAATTTTAGATCTATGAATTCTTTGATTTTATAAGATAAATTTTGATTTATTTTAGTCTTCCGCTGTCTAATCTTGAAAAAGTTTCAAAATCTAACCCTGAAACCCTAGATCTGGTTCCTTCAATTGGTATCGGTTTCACATCCGTTCGATCCATGGACTTTATAGTTTTGTTTTTTAAAAGATACCTCACGTGGAAAATATTTTTTTCTTCTTATAAGTGCGAGTCTCCCTTGACTCACAACCGATGTGGGACTATTGGTGCCCTTCATATTATTAGAACCACAACAGAACCTCCCAGTCAAGACCCAAGAGGAACTCCGATATGTACAGTCCGAGGAGCTCCACAATCAGTCGAGGTAGACCTCGACCCCTTCTTGGGGTGCCATTGTTGCGGACAAGGGTTCGGACTGTCACGTGAGGTATTGTCCATTCTGATCCATGGGCCTCACGATTTTGATCTTTAAAAGGCGTTTCACGTAAAAAAGATTTTTTTTTTCTTATAAGTGTGAGTCTTCTTTAACTCACAATCGATGTGAGACTATTGGTGTCCTGCATATTATTAGAATCACAACAATGATATTTGTATAATATTCTTACCACACTATCCTTTGATATAAAAGTTAGGACGTAGATCTTTTGTTTTAGATCAAAAAATTAATAAAAAATAATTTTGTTAACATATAAATTAATTTTTTATATATTTTATTTATTTTTAATTTGAAAGATATAAATTAATGAGCCAAGATGCATAAGTAATTCATCCTTTTCATCTATTTTTTTAAAATATTTTAAAAATAAAAATAATTCACTCTTCCAACTCCATTTATTTTTTCTCTCGTAACTCCAACAAAACACTCCAGATGCTATGAAAATATCTGAGAACAGCACTGGGATAACATGATCACAATTGGGATATAAGTATAGCTCGCATGGGTTGTAAGTGATATTGCCAGGATTGCGATAGGCTCGCATGGAGGACGCTAAGCGAAGTATCGCATAATTCATCCCCCCCAAAAAAAAAACATGCAGAATCACGTATGCATGAATCGGTATTTAAAAATCGAAACCAAGCCATTATTGTCACTTTACGGCATTTTCCTTTTAGTGTGAGCAATAGACCCCGATAAACTATTCACATCATACTAACCAGTCATATAGCTCTTTGCTGCAAGAATTCAAAGATAAAGCATCAGATTCAAAACCAATTTTTCATGCAGTAATTACAAGATAATAAAAGCATGATTCATGTACCAATCAAATTGATGCTAATCTATAGTGTTATTCATTTTTTTTTTGGGTAATCAAACTCGGACCAGCAAATATAGTTTATTGCATATATACTGTTCTTGTTTTTGTGTTTTTATTTTCCTACAAATAGTGAAAAATGTAACGAGATTGATGCTGGCGACACTATTTGCTCGTAACTCCTGTCATTCCTTGCTTTTGATTTCATATTTTTGAAAGCAATAAAATTTTGCTACCAAAAGCTCAAAAGTTTACGACAGGTTTAAAAAACAGGATCATTTCATGGAACTTGTTTATTCAGTCTAGTCTTTTTTTTTTTCTTTTTTTTCAAGATCTTTGAAAACAAAAAAAAGAAAACCAGCAAAATGCTCAACAGATTCTAAATATCTAAATTGTTTATATTTATCGAAAGCTCATTATTGTAGGTCAAAAAAGACAGCTCATCACAATCTAGAAATATTAGATTTATGGTTTGTGGCATATTCTCTATCTCCGAACTAGTAGTTTGACGACTTCTACTAAAGAATCAAAACGGCTTAGAGACAGTCATGGCCAATATTGAATTTAGTTGAAACGGAGCTCGGCAAGATAAAGTTTCAATATTTTTTTATCAAAAAAGAAAAAAAATGTGGACTTCCAATGTTGACTTTGTAGTTTTATAACGTTATCTTATTTGGAAAAAAAATAAGAAGTCTTCTTTTTTGGTGATAGGATAATGTATCAAATCATGTTGAAGTTAAGGCGGTCAGAAGGGTAGCTGAGAAGGCTCAATAAATTGCTCTCAGTTTGACAGAGAACGCAGCTCAAATCCACCAACATACACGTTTCACACGGCGGTTGTTGACGGTTCACATCAAGCCACCGCCAATGGCCCCTGCTTCTGTTCTACGCAAGGCATCAAATTGCTTCTCATGGGGGTCTGAGTCTAATTAATCTATGCTCAGAAACCTCGACTACGGTCATGGAGAGGCCGCCCGCCATCAGACTTTCATCTCTCCTGTTGTAGTTCACTGTAATATGTACTCTCTCTCTCTCTCCTCCCTCCTCCCCTCTATGCGACCCCCACTGTAGGATTGTAGTCTTCTATTATCTCTCGTACCCAACCGTACGTTCATAAAGCGGCCTCCAACTGACTTTCATCTCTTCTTTTGCAATTCACTATAATATGTACCCCTCTCTCTCTCTCTGTCCGTTTTTTCCGTGGGACACTAACCTCCTGTTACCTCATGTTCTTGGCCGGTCAAACAAGGGCCTCCGCTAACCCTTCATCCCCCCGACTGTAGTTCACTGTAATACGTAACAACCCCCGTTGTAGTTCACGGTAATATGTATTACAGAGATTATCCACCACTAGATCTGATCTAATATTTTCTCTTCAGATTACAAATGACTACTCATCGATGGAACCATCTCGAATATCCAAAAAAGATTCAGAAAAATTAAGATGAAGCAATCTTATATCATTTGCTATTTATCGGCCTCAAGATTGAGATTTCATAAAGAACAAAGTCCGGCAACCTAATGTCATTAGCTATTTTTAATTTTTTTAAATACTATAATTTAATATAAGTTGTAAATTAGAAAATATAAAAAATATGTTAAGTAAAATTTTAAAGATAAATAAAATTAACGGTCGATCGAATTTGAAATTCTACAATCTTCGTAACCCAATCTCTAGATTCGGTGCCCTTCCAATAATGAAGACTCTAAGACAAACAATTTATAAATTTTATTAGCCTTCAACTTGAAGAAAAATTAAAGTGAATAAAAAGAGACTCCCAGTTGACGTCTGGGTCATGATTTAGATTAGTTCACAGGCCAAATCTATACAGTTTGGATTGATCTAAATTCGATTGGATTGCGATTCAATCCACTAATTGGATTCACTAAAAAGGTTGAATTCCTTTCCTTTCCCTCTCTCTTCCTCTCTCTTTCTTTCTTTCTTTTCTCTCTCTATTTCTCTCTTTCTCTCTTTTTCTGTCTTTGTTTCTCTCTTTCTCTCTCTCTCTCTCTTCCGTAGCTGAACTAGTGACAAAGCTTCTATAGGAGAGTGTAGAGTGGAGGGGTGGAATCAGCAGTGGTGGCACGACGATGGCTAGAGGCAGCGGTTCGATCGATGGCAATAGGATATCCAAGAGTAAAGAAAAAAAGATACTCTCTCTCATGCCATAGTTGCATCATTCAGGCCAAGAAGAAAAAAAAAGAGGACGGCTTACTGAAGATGGTGGTGGCAGCGAGGCTCGGCTGGATGCTGCAAATTCTGGTGGGTATAACACCCAAAAGTTTTCGGAATAAAGGAGATAGAGAAGATCATAGAGGAAGGAGAGTTTTTTGAGAGATGATAGCTTGATTGCGGTAGTTTGGCAGTTGGCAGAGGTGAGGGATCAAAGGAGAGGGAGGGGTTTCAGTGATGGGTTGTCCGAGTGGATGTGGGTTTAAAAAAAAGAGGTTGGGAGAGAGATAAACTCGATTCATCACGGATAAGACCGGCCTTCATCAGTCTAACCAATATTCCAAACGACCTTTGATGGTCTCTCTCTGGCATACGATGCTTATCCAACTACTCTCACAGCCTTATCTTCTCCCACAATTGAGGATTGGGTAAGAGATAAGATTTTTCTATTTCGATCCAAAAAAATAAAATTTTTTACAATGAAGTTGGCAAGCTTTATTAGCTTCATCCCAAATTGGGTCCAATTGGACCAATTCTCGCAAGGATTTTATTTTTAATATTATTTTATTTAATTATTTTTTTCTAAAGATTGTTAGAATTTATATTTTAGTTGGTCTTTGATTCGTGAATTGAGATATGAGTTAAATTCTCACCCATGTAGTACTCTATTTAAAGGAACCTTTTGTGTCTTCTTAATGTATAGAAAATTGTACAGAGAAAGATGTAGAAAATGATGTGAAACCATATAGAAGATTGTGTGTAGAAAGAAAGAGAGATGAAAGATTATTTGTACTTGTGGAGACTCTTTTTTGAGAAATTTTTGTGAGATTTTAGTTTTTATTTTTCTTTGCATAAATTATTTTTTTCTCTTAATTTTTGTTCTTCTAAATTTTTTCTCACGATTCTCTGCAAATATTTTTTGTTTAGTACTTATTTTAGAACTCCAGCATGGTCGATCTATTATGCATAGCATACCATTCTATAAGTTACCGTTGCAAAAAGAAATCATGATCAGAACAATTTTGATCAAAGCCGCAAATTACTCAACTACTCTCTAAATCTATGGCTCTGATATTATAGAGAGCCACAAATACACGGGTTGCTAATCTTAAGACTTTGGGTCTGATATCATATACAACGGCAAACATATGGGCCATGAATCTTAAAATCTTTGATCCGATACTTTGTAGAACGGCATGCTGCGCATACTAGATCGATCGTGCCGGCCCAACATCCAAAATAAGTACTAAATGAAAAAAAAATATTTACAAAGAATTATAAAAAAAATATAGAATAATAAAATATTAAAAAAATAATTTATTCAAAGAAGAATAAAGATTAAAACCTTATAAAGATCTCTCAGAAAAGAGTCTCGACATGTACAAATAATCTCTTCTCTCTCTTTCTTCCCACACACAATCTTTTATACGATTTCACACTATTTTTCACAGTATTTTCTATACAGTTTTTCACACATTAAGGAGACACCAAAGGTCTCTCTACATAGAGCATCATGTGGATAGAAGTTTGACTTATATCCTGACTCACAAATCAAAGATCCATCAGTATATAAATTCTAATAATCTTTAAAAAAAATAATCAAATATAATAATATTAAAAATAAAATCTTAAAGTCATTAAAATTAATAATCAATAATTTTTTTTTAATTAGATTAAAATTAATTTGATAATGAATCTTAATATGTAACCTCATATTACCCGTTGTAGTTATTTGTAAGGTCATAGATCAGTCTCCACCAGACTTTACATCCCGATTATGGTAGTTGACTATAATATGTACCCACATGTTAGCTTTTGTACTCGTAAGGTCACAAAGTGACCTCTGCTAGAATTTTATTCCTCCAGTTATGGTGCACTTAAAGATGCAAATGGGTCAAATTAGATCGGATCATGAGTGATCCCAATCTGATCTGATTTGTTAATCAGATCTGAATATTGAATCCAAACCTAATTCAATAGAAAATCGAAACGGATCGGATCAGTTTCATGATCAAATTTTTGACCCAACAGCCATTTGGGTCAGATCGGATCCATATATAACTAATCCCGATCCATGAATATGGATTCAGTTCGGGTTCAGATCCGAATTGATTCGGATCTAAGTTATAAATAACAAAATTAATAAGTAGAAGATTTATGAGCAACTTTATTTGCGCTACTTTCTAAATTAGCCAACTTTTTTTATTAATAAATCAGTTCTTCCCTTCATTTATCGGAAGCAAGTGGTTGAAAAATTTATTGTATTCAATTGCAAATGATGCTAGTTTTGAGGAGAAGAATGTATGCACAAGTTGCAATCAAACATCAAAAATTATAAGAAAGAATAATAAAAAAATTATGTAAGTAATGGCATGGGGTTCACTCATCCATTCAAACTTCTTTTCAGGAGGCTACATGTCTTAAACTTTCAGGCAGCACAATGAAGATTGCCTTCTTATAGCTTGTGACATATCATCTGAAAAAATCTAGCTTGAAAAAAATTCATCAAATCCTATGATCAGAGAATTGACTATGAGAGACCAAGTCTAATTTTATTTTCATATATGAAAAAATTCAAAAATGTCAACAAAAATTGACAAATACTAAAAAAAATAGTTGAACTTGTAAGCCTTTAACAAAAAAATGAGTTATAATAAATAAAATAAAAAAATATATATTTGGAACCACAAAACAAAAATATCTAAATTATGATCAAATAAATCTATTAAATAGATTAGAAGAAAAAATCTATAAGATAAGATGCAATAAAACCTAGAACTAAGTAATATGCCAAATTGCTTTTATCTTATTATTTTTATATTCAAATATTAAAAATTCTTATTTTCTAATACTATGACTTTAATAAAATAGCAATAAATATCATTAGTGCAAAAAATTATCTTTTGAGAAGGAAGATTGATCGGGAATGAAAGTCAGTCTAGGAAATGAAGAGAAGAGTGTTAGGGATGGAAAGAGAGCGTTATTTTATTTTAGGAGAGTATCTAAGAGGCTGAGAGAGAGATTTGGGATGGGATCGAATTCAACCGTTCAGATGAGTGTTTGGGTCTCATATTGAATTTGGATCAAGTCGGATTGGATCGGATCATTTATCTCAAAATTAAAATCAATCCAAAAATCTTCAAGGATTGGGTTAGATCGGGTCGGATCAAAATTCAATAAATATAAATCCGATCCAAAAAATAGAACAGATTTAATTTTAAAATCTGACTTGAATTCATGGGTCTTTTAAAGCGGTTTGAGTCGGATCCATATAGATCGGATCACAGATCAATTCGATATATTTGTGGCCTTAAGTATACTGTAATATGTACCTTCTCTCTCCCCCTTCTTATAGGACTATCATCTAGGAGAAGTTACTCTCTCCATTACTTTTAAAAAAAAAAAAATTCTTAAAATGGTGGCATGACCCTACATTCCAAAAAAAATAAAAATAAAAACACCCACTCAATTTAGAGCCGGTTCCATAGATACCTCTCTCTCGACTTTAAAAAGTTTTCAATAGATACTATAAAAGATTTCAAGTGTTTTGATTAGGAGTTCTTCCTATCTCCTCTGCTTGGTGATGGTTGTCTGTCTCTCGATTCCTCCGGAAGCTTTCTTTTCTTTGCTTGGGTGGGGAGCGTTGGGCCTGGAGGCTAAATTATTGTGTCGTGGAGACCACGCGAATTAGAGTCTCCACTGGTGGGCAGGGTTGGGTGCAGTGAATCAAGTTGTCCGCACGCGTTGCAGGATGGTAATGTCCCCCACCTCTCACGTGGTGTCTTTTGAAAAAGAGATGGTCCGGTTACTGATTAGACCTAGTCCGGGCCTCGGTTGGCTTTTGGTGGAGGGGCATTGGACTAATCCTCATGTGACTGGGAGGGGTTAAATTCATGGGGTCCGGTTGGATCTTTGCACGAAAATCCGTTTGATCTTTTTTCAAGATCATCTCCCACAGACCTCAAAGCAGTTCGAGCGCTTCCTTTTAGTGTCTCTGTAGATCTTGTAGTAGCTATTATGCGATCAATAGGGTATATCATGAAAAAAGATGAATCATTCTTTCGTGCAAAAGATACAATCCGACCTCTAAATTCACAATGCCCCCTATAATTTCAATACAGGACTTCACACCGATATATTTGTTTAATGTTAAAGTAATCATATCCCTATCCCTGGCAACCAGGGATTTTTGAAGTAGAACCTTGGATGGTGTATCTCCAAAAATAGCTAACTCAACTGCTTGATGCATGATTGTACCTCAATTAGTTGTACAAGATCAGGTTCATGCCCATCTCTTTAATATAAATAATCAAAATTATCCCCAACACAATCGTGCACATAATTAGCACGTAATCATGAACGACAAACTTGTAATAGATCTTATTTGGCATGTCATGTAAATATAAAAGTGGCGAAGCGCTACGATCAACAAAAACGCGCCATCTAGAGAATAGACCTTTGTCCGGCGACGGCTCAGTGGACCTTGTGACTGTGGTCCAGGCTTTTACTCCGTCGCCAACGCCTAGAGGAATGATTACTGTTTGTGGCAACCATTCTTTTCCTTTTTCTTTCCATCGGGGAGCAAGGAGTGGATTTGTTATCCAAAGGAGCTGGAGACCGCTTTGGATGGTTCTCCTCTTGTTAGGAGGGTAACTGACAAGGGTCTGGATTGTAACTTTCATGCCAAAGAATGGTTGGTCCTCTTTCATTATGTTAACTGCCGGATTGCGCTTCGCACATATCTGAAAGCATTGCAAACTCTTTTAGTCATCTGATTTGCATTAGATTTTGAGGCAATCATTATGCAATCTAATGGTAGATTTGTACGAAGGAAAGTGAATCGTTCTTTCTTGCCAAAAATAGGATCCTGTCCAATCATGCTTGATGTCAAGTCACCAACAGTGTCAAGCCGAGCAGGGTGTAGAAGCTCATGGTTCTTTCCTATGTTTAAAATTAAAAAAAAAAAAAATTTACAAATTATGGTGCCAAATGAGTCAATGCTTTCATTTGTGGGCATTCTTATCACTTTCCATACTCCGAACGATTTTGATGTTTAAATGGAATAATCTCTACTTATCTCGTAGGGGATCCCTTTGGTGCATGAGTCATGAAGCTCCATAATGATGAAGATTAATGGGGAGCTTGGAAGCTTCATTAATTTTTTGATACTTAAAAAAAAAGGAGCGAGGAACATTTCACCTCAGCAATCTCAAAGATGGAAGAGGGGCAGCTCTTATGAAGTTATTTTAGATCCAGCTTTTGGGGGGTTCAGATTTAATCTGGACTGTTTCGATTAAATCTTTCAAGCCTAAAAAGGTTCTTTTAGTCCTAACTCTAATCAACTTTAGTCTTACATGAAATCCACACCACTATTTCGATCAAGTTCACTGACTTGTCATTTTTAGACGTGGAGCTGGTAGTGGTTAGGCTCGTCTCTGAAGTCATATCAGAATTCGGCTTGGCCTTATCCGTTTGTAACCATAGATCTTGGCTCCTGGCGGACAGAGATTCTTTGCAGAACCTACCTCCCCTCTTAGGATAAGAATATACGAGGGATGTCTAAATTGGATGGATCCGGTTTGTATTTGGTGCGAAAAAATGATTGATCTATTTTTATGATGCAAATCATTAGATCATGCAGTAATTATTTTGAGATCTTTGCAGGTCGATGGATGAAAAATTTTAGAGTATTTTAAAAGTTATGCAAGATGTGACATAATAGCCTACAACAATCATTCTTTCGCATGAAAGATATGAACCCAAAGTGGAGGTGGGGTTTGACTTAGCAGTAACCTCCAAGGAATGAAACCAAGAAGTCATGCCAGTAAGAATTTCGTTAGTGTTCGGTGGTGTATCCCGTTCGACTAATAGGGCAGAGGCGTGGCTGTAAAAAGCAAATTTGTCCTTTCCTTCTAATCTCGCAATATCTATGGTACATCCAATTCAAATGGCCTATAAATGGGAAAAGATGGCAATTAGAGGACCGACCAAGTTTTGTCTGGACTTGCGGTCCCTATCGGGCCCCCAAGTTGGTGGTGTTTTGGGGTGGCTTTCGACTCTCCTGTCCTTGTCTTGTCCCAACTTTTTCTTTGTTCTTTTCCTTTCCCTTTTTTTTTATAGATTATGAAAGGGATAGCCGAAGATGATATATGATAATTGATAAAATATATTATCAAACTATGGTGATGCTGTTCATCTTGATGTTAGCGTTGTTTCTACTCCTTTTCCTTTCTCTTTTCGTATATATTCTCTTTTTAATAAATTAAAAAAAATTTCTCACTTCCTCCTTTTTCATTCAAAAAAAAAAAAAAAAACTATAGTGATGCTGATTAATTCAAACCAAATCTATTTTGCTGTATTACTCTTCTATTTGCACCATCCAACCTAACAAATAACCAAAACTTCAATGTGCCTCTTCATCCATAAGTGTGTACCACTTCATATGTAAAGCTAGCTCCAAAGTTTTACCCATTATAATTGATATCATAATATTGGATTTGCATGAGTACTTTTTTGAAATTAATATTTGTATGCATACCCTCACAAAATATTATTTTTGCATGAATATCTTGATATAGTAGTTCAACCGTGTTACCAGCCAAAATTATATTTATTTGAATTAAAAATAAATTAAAATTATAAATTATCTTTTTACCTAAAAGTAAATAATAGATTAATGGGTATGATCGAAATATATCCGACTAGTTGAACTTCCTGTCTTCCCAATAATAATTTTTTTTATTAGTTAATCATTGAATCAATCTTTTTTGTGCAATGTTTTCATAAAAAAAATATTGATGGCAAGCATCTGGCTAGTCCAAGTGTTAGAACAAGTTGAAATAGATAAAACTAGAATTATTATTATTATTTGTATGTACCCTCTAAAATATATTAAATTACATGAATATCTTTGCAAGGTTGCTATTTATATGTATATTCTTATGAATATTTTTTTTGTATATATATATATATATATTTCAATCATTTTAATTTTAAATAGTATTAGATATTATGGTATATATGTTTAAACAAAAGAATATACATATAAAATAAATATTTTATGAGGATATATATATATATATATATATATATATGTGAATATTAATTTGAAAAAGATATTTATATAAATTTTAATATTTGAAAGGATATGTATGTAAAAAAAAATGTTATTAAATTCTATAAATAATAATTTTGACAGGATGATCGATTGCATCCATCAGGATTTACAGCAAACACATGGATCGTTATATGACATCCAGCACCGCTAAGGACAACAAAATCACCACTTTGAGAGTCCAATATAACCACTTGTTTGGTACCTCAGCACTAATGGCAAAAGTGTTGATCGGCGTTTCTGTAGTTGAGGCTAAAGCACCAAATTGGGGACCGTCACGACAATGGAGGCCACAGCGAGTGCCACCAACATCGCCCTTTCAAAAATTCCGAACTCTAATCATGACTTGCCCCTCTTTCCTCTCTTCATGCACTCCCAAGTTTGGTGACTCGTGGCCGGTCAAATGTTACCAATGCTTATGTTTAATTCTGTGACCTGCCAACCCATCATTGTGGCCTCTAGTAAAAGGAGTGAAGGCCCATGGGCAATGCTGGTGCGAGTGTCACGCCTGCACTTATTATAGGGGCTGAGGTCTACCTCAACCAGTCTCTCATCATAGTGTCAGCTTAAATTAATTGCTGAAATTTGTCTATCATCTGGTTAATTTATTCAGTTATTATCTTATCTGCAGATTTTTTTTATACCTCTGAGTCTGATCAGTTAGCTGAATTGTTTGGATGCTAAGCTTGGATCTTATGAGTGCATACAATCTCAATCAGAACTATATAAATATTTTAAAAAATTATTCGTGACATCTGCGAGCTAAGCACTTTGTGGAGAAACAATAAACAAACTCTTCTCCTCCCACTTACTAGGGAAGAACAAGATTAAGACCGATATATTTAGCAGCAAACCGAAGGACAAATAGTCCAATAGGATGAGGAGTTGCGGTGTGTAGCCCAAAGTTTGATCACTAGTTAAATACACCTATGCTGCTATAAATTTATAATCTTGCTAAAATCAATTAATCTCTCATCTCTCGAAATTGCTCTGATTTGGTAGCTTCAAACTCTTAGTGATGCGGGTCTTCACTTATCAAATTGAGTGGTAACTTGAATTCATCAAAAATTTTTAGTTTGGAAGTTGGTCTGAGTCTCGTTACTTGAGGCGGCAAGCGTTCTGGCAGAAGGGACTCTTAGCCACCGACTTTCTTTATCATCCATCCAATACATAGATGAGTAGGCCTGTTTGTTCACAGGTTGCATATTTGGTCAGCAGTCATTCCTAAATAGCTTGGGTTCCGCATTTGGAAATATGAGCTACAATTATTTATTCCCTGTCACATCTCTCATGGGTCAGGAACATTGAGGACTCATTTGGTTTGTGGGATGATGTATCAATAAAAGTTTACATATTTTGGAGTTTTCAAATAAAAGAGATGAAAAATAATTTTTTCATCTCATATGAAAATAAATGTTGCCAATTCTATTGAAGCTTTTTTTTTTTTCTTTCATTCTTTTTTTAAATCAAGAGGAACTCCTCCACCCAAGCAACCCTGATCTAGGTCAACAACACAGGTCCCTAGTTCTTGCGGTATTAAGGCATATAATCGGGGGAAGCTACAGCAAACGATAACACCCTACATAATTGAACCTCTGGTTCCTGCCTCAAGAGCGAGAGCTTATGACATCCAAGTAAGTGCTCCACCGTCATTAAACCAATTTGGACCCAAGATGACTTGGTTGTCTCAAGAAATCAGGTCCAGCATGAACGAGGTGAGCAAACTCGGCCTAGTCTATAGCCTTGCTTAGTTATTCATTTTATACCCAACTCGTGCATAATAAATCCTGTTTTTCATCATCTTCTTCTAAACGTATATCTCGATGGTAACTCTGTTCATCAAAAGAGAGATGAAAGCAAAGCACCAGGTGGCGCTTGGAGCCAGAACTCCAATTGGTGGCTAAAAGCATCAGCTTCTCCCATTTTTTAACAGTCTTGCGACCACTCATACTTTAAAATCAGTTTAGGAGTTCCCAACCTAGACAACGGCATCAATTGGTTTCTTAATTATTTTCTCAAGCTACGTATTCCCTTTCGGCAATAACATAGGCTAACATCTTATGCTGACTTGCAGTAATATAAGTCATCTGACGTGCAGGCTCTAGACCACCAATCAGCGAAGGTCCCATAGAATATTAGAGCAGATGATTCCCGAACTATTCTTCAGACTCCCAGTTGCTTTGGACGGCAACATTCAAAAGAAAATTATTACTTATTAGCTAGCTTGGAGTCGGAGGCAACCCACCTGATGTAGTTGGGAAATGCCAGCCTTCACAGCTTTGTTGACTCAATTAAACTAATTAATGGTCCAGGAATTTTTATCCTTTACGGCAAAAGATTGGATGTCTCCAGATTCTAAGTAAAGCATCCAAATGGACACCTTAAGCGGTGACCCTCTTTAGCGTGATCCAGAGTGAGTGACCTACTTTCCATGTGCTGCATCCTTTAGGTGGGCATCCATCCACTTATACAAACATAGTGTTCCTTAATTTGGTGGAGACAAAATGGCAGCAACCGGCCATGTGCCTCCGTTATAGACCAGTGGAGCCCCACTAAAAAGAATCTTACCCCAGAGTCTTTGCTTCTGACCGCAGAAGCTGTTTTAGGGTCTTACATACGCAAGAATCACCACTAATTATGGGAAACTTTTAAAAAAAAATTCCTTTGATTATTTCTAAAAAGAACAATTATTCCTTCAAGTTTAAATAGACCACAAGTTTTTTCTGGTTGAATTAAATTATTGCCAGCTGATACTTTTATGGCATTCTCAATCTCAGTATTTATGTAAAACCTCATCGCAGAAACCATCTCCGTTGTGGTGGTAAGCATGTCGAAAGCATTAGTTTTTCCTCACTTCCAGCTTTATCTTACTCATGAAACAGATATTTCAACGACTGCAGTATTACTAAAACGTGAGAGCCGACCGGTTCTGTTGGCATACACATACGTGGCTATATATTCGACGTAGACAAGAGTTTCTTAATTCTGATATTGATGTCTGCATCTCGAGCATCTTCCAACGGTACTTATTGTGGTGTAGAGTAGGGAACTCATTAGTTTCGTATTGATTGGAGTCAAAAAAAAATTTAATTTATATAGAAAATATTGGAGATGTTTGGCCAGGATACCATCTTCATAGGACTTTTTCGATATCATGAGTCGTAGCAGAAAGAAAGAAGAAATAAAACAAAAAAATCAAATACGTGGATCAGCAAAAAAAAACTTGTTTTCCAGAGCATGCAAGCTTCATTACGAGAAAAAAAAAATTACAAGAGAGATCACACCCTCAACCCTCGTACACCCAATCTCTCCCTCATAAGAAGCTCTTCTACACAAAAAATTCTTTTTAGGAAGTACCCCTAAACTCCTAAACCCCTGAAGCGACCGCGTCTGCTGCCTAACAGTCTGCCTGAAATACCTACACAAAAATTCTCTCTAGGAAGAACCCCCTAAACCCCTGAAGCGCGCTCGTAACCATCCCGTGCACCATCGTACGCACCCGCTTCGCCGGCCTTCATCGCTCCGTAAGCCGTGCCATCTTCTATCGAGTATATCTCCTTCATCCGATCTCTGTTTGGCTGATTTTGGGCTCGTTAGACTTCGTTCGTCATCACGGACCTCGTGTGGACTCAGTATGGATGAATCTTGAGATGTCAAATCTTAACAATCTCCATCTCACTCAACATTCGGCCTCCTTCTAACTCTGAGAGCTTCTGAATCTCCTCGTCCTTATGTCTTGGGGCAATCGCCTGTTGATCATAGATGGACAGACATAGGAGTCGAGCCAGACCGCTCGATCTCATCTCCATTGTATGCTGTGTTCCTCCTAATCTGAGACCTACTCGGGGTATCATCCTGCGGCAATAGAAATCTCATCCTGTGATATCACCTCTCTCCTCTTGAGTCTCACATCTCGTACTTGATTTACCTCCACCTGGAGCTCCACCTCGCTTTGGGCTCCTCCTGGCTCCCGAAGCTCTACTTCACATTAGACTCTTCGTCAGGTAGTAATGTCCTCTCGTCCTTTTCTCTCCCTCCAGAATAACTCTATCACTGTGCAATACTTTCAAATTCCTCCACCAGTTACCGTCCTGTAGCCTCTAGAATCCAATCTGCTCAGTGAGATAAGATTCCATCTAAAATCGGATATGTATTGGACCTCTCTTAATCTCCTCATTGCACCATTATGTGTCCTCTAGCTGACCATTCCGATGCCTCTGATCGCACAACTCGATCCATCCGATAAATAAATAGTACCCTTACTTCTCTCTAGAGAGTCAAACTGTTTCTCTCTACAATATACATGATAAGTATATGCAGAATCTAAAATCTATCACTGAAAATAAATAGATACCTCGTCAGATATTTTTAAAGTATTATCCTCTGACTCGCTACTGGCTGTCGCTGTAGTAGCCCTTGTCTGATCCTTGAGTTGAGAGCAAGCTTTGACTAGATGCCCCAACTTGTCACACTGATAACATCTGATCTAGCTTAAGTCTCTCTGATCGCTGTCGTAAGCGGTCAAAAATAAAAATCAACTTAAACTATATAGATAAGGTGAGTCGGGATCGTCTCCATAGAGATTTAGGGTGATTATCTTTTTTTTTTTGAAGAAAAAAAATAAAAGAGAATAGATTGCAGAAGGATTAACAAGAAATAGAATAGCAAGAAATCAAAAGTATAAATTAAATTATAAAAAAAATAATTCAAAAAATAATCCAGAAATTCTGAATCCACCATGCAAAGAGATTTATTTTCTTCCTTTTTTTATATTATAATGTTTAATTCTTATAATTATGGTATTAGTATAGTTTATCTCTAAGGGATACGAATTGTATCAGTAGATCACAGCTTGTCCTATTGGAGTATAAACTATCTAAACTCAATTACAGAATATAAGATTTAATCTAACATACCACGATCTATCTTTCCTAAGCACGTACCGTATCCAGAGATCACAGCACATCAAGAGAAGGTATAGACCGTGTAGGCTGGATCAATACTTCAGAAAAAATAAAAAGATATGAAATAAAAATAAAATTTTATTACATAAAAATTAAATACAAAAAAAAATACTCATTTATAGGCTTCATCATATTCTTGGATTGAAGGGATTTAGCCACGCATCAAGCTCTCTTGCTCCATAATCTCTCAATATTTGGTCCCTAAAGCTTCTTGAATTTTTTTTCTATTTTTTTTACTTTTTTTCTAATTTTTTTCTCCTCCCAAAGCTTATTCATGAACCTCCTATTTATAGGTAATTTTTTTATATTTTTTTGGTAGGAAAAAGAGTCTTAAAACCCTTAGAAATCATATAAAAATTCTTAAAAAAATTTTGACTGTCGGATCAGGCTTGGACCGCCCAGATCTGTCCAAAATCTACTGTTTTAATCCTCATTAAAGTCAGATTCAATAATAGTCATCCGATCGTGCTTCAGATAAGATCTGGATTATCGATCAGCATTTATAATCTTCTATTCAAAGTCGGGAGTGTCCTCAGCTATTGGATCTCTTGATGGATGAAATTTCGACCGTCGGATCATGCAAAAGTTCTCTTATAAACTGACGACGAACAGCAGCCATTGGATCTCGAAATAGATGAACGTGGATCGTTGGATCGCGCAAAACAGCTTTCACCATCGTAGACCATATTTGTGGACCGTGTAACTATTCTCGTGGATCGTGCCCTAGCTTTGTGGACCGACCGACCGGTCCACCATGCATCAGAGGCTATTTTTAGGTTTTTCTAAGGTATTTTGGCTCCATTTTGGCTCCGATTTTTATCTGAAAAATTGAAAAAAATATGCATTAAATTTTTTAAAAATTTTTCTTTATTTTGGTGCTTAAATTGCTCGATTAAATTAACATCTTATTTTACATAAATATATCTAATTTTATATTTTTTTCTAAAATTACTTATTTTTTAAAAAAATAATAAATTTATAAAATTAGATTTTTAAAAAGATGTTAATACATAAATTATTAAAAATACCTACAATAAATATAAAAATATACCACTTATCACATCTCCCAACTTGAATTTTGCTCATCCTCGAGTAAAGAAAGAATTTAGATTTAAGTACCATTTAACTTAAAGTCTCAAATTTCATCAAATAATTTTAAAAAGATCACTGATATACAGTAGAACGTGAGTGAAATATGTCATTGGAGTATTAATACTAATCAATATAAGAGTTAAACTAAGAACACTAAATTTTTTCTAAATTTTTTTTAAGTTATTTCTACCTTTATCTCTAAATCATTAACCTTCTTATGGACAAGTACATTGTTACTTCTGTCCTTTATTTATTAAACTCTTTTTCTTTTTTTTTCTCTTTTTTTTTAACGTTGTACCACTATTGAGTGTCTTAATCCTTTAAGCTTTCTGTTTGACCCATGTAGTGAGTTTTCAGCCAATGACTTCCAAACCAGATGGCTTTAAGGCACTAAGTATAGAATACCCCTCGGACCTACTTGGTCGAATCAAACAGACTGTGAGTTAAAACTAATTTTACAACAAAGCTTTTTTGTCCTTCATACCTTTTAATGCGAAACTCAATGCTTGCTTAGGCAAAGAGGCCCGGTTACTCAGCATGAAGTACTTGAATTTTTTTTTAAATATATGAAAAAATATATAGTTACCCTACACAAGTCCATAAGAAGTAAACTCTTCTTTGATGCTGGTAGAAAAATTTAGAAATGCTTAAAGAAAACTGTTTAAGTTCTAAACTTAACTCGTTATTGAGTTTTCTTAATACTTGATCCCTCGATATCTCACAAACTCTTTGATTTGTACATTAATTTTTTTAAAAAATACTTGATTTAACTCAATTCTTAAATGTAATCTGGTGCTTAAATGCTAAATACTAACTTATTTGAGGACTTTTAATTTTTTTTTTTATTCTTCCCCCCCAACTTAATCGACATTGTCCTCAATGGAATAGAAAAAATGAAGGGTGCATAAAAAGAGAAAGAAAAAAGAAAGATGTCACCAGATCCAGAAGCTTTTTTCAAAATTGGTGCTTCTCCTATCTTAGCCAATATTGCCTTTAAATCCATACAAAAGATACAAAGTAAGCTTTGATTAACCTGAACATAATGCAAAAGAAAGTAAAAACAAAAATTAAAAATTGAATTGCCTCCCAAAAAGTGCTAAATTTTAAGTCCTCAGCTAGACTGAACCTGGGATACAGAATCAATTAGAATAAATAGGCTCATGGAGAACCATGGCCTCCTCCTCAATTTTAGTAGGCAATTCCAAGAATGGTTTCAATCGTTGTTCATTTACTTTAAAAGTAGCACAATTGCTTGGGTTTTTGATTTCTACAGCTTCATAAGAAAAAATCTCTTTTACAATATAGGGCCCTGTCCATCTAGATCTAAGTTTTTCAGAAAATAAATATAGCCTAGAGTTATACAAAAGAATTTTTTAACCAGATGAAAATAGTTTTCTAAGGATTGCTCGATCATGAAATACCTTAGTTCGTTCTTTGTATATCTTAGCATTGTCGTATGCCTTATTCTTGATTTCCTCAAGTTCATCAATTTGTAACTTCCTATGTTGTCCAGCCTTATCTAGATCTATGTTTAACTTTTTGATGGCCCACATAGCCCTAGCTATGTTCAAGCTCTACTAGCAAGTGACATACTTTACCAAACACAAGCCTGTAAGGAGGCATTCCTAAGTTGGTTTTGAAGGCAGTGCGATATATCTAAAGAGCATCTACTAGCTTCAATAACTAATCTTTTCTATTGGTGCTTACAGTCTTCTCTAGGATTTATTTAATTTGATAATTTGAAACTTCAACTTATCCACTAGTCTGGGGGTGATAGGGTGTGGCCAATTTATAGGTGATGTTGTATTTCTTCATCAGGGTTGCAAAGATTCGATTACAAAAATATGTTTCTTGATCACTTATAATGGCTCTAAGGATTCCAAAATGAGAGAGAATATTTTTTTTTTAAAATTTGATAATAATTTTACTATCATTCGATCTACATGGCATAGCTTCTACCCATTGGACACATAATCGACAGCCACTAAGATATATTCATTTTCGAAAGAGTTTGAAAGTGGTCCCATGAAATTGATTCTCCATACATCAAAAATCTCAACAACTAAGATCGGATTTAATGGCATCATATCTCTTTTTGTGATCCATCTTACTTGTTGATATCTAGTGTAGCTTTTACAGTACTCATATGCATCTTTAAACAAATTGAGCCAGTAAAATCTACATTAAAGAACTTTTGCAGCAGTTTTTTTGGCTCCAAAGTGGCCACCACAGGCTTGGTCATGACAAAAACATAAGAGACTATGGATCTCGCGGTCCGAGACACATCTTCTAATGATTTGATCAAGACATTGTTTAAACAGATATGGATCATCCTAAATCAAATACTTTACTTGGGCAAAGAATTTGTGTTTGTCCTGAGTGTTCCAATAAGAAGAAATCCTACCAGTGGCCAAGTAATTGACAATATCAGCGTACTATGATTCTTTGGTCACGAACATAAGTTGTTTATCAGGAAAAGACTCTTCAATTGATGGTTCGTTAGAGGGTGTATCAGTCAATCGGGACAGGTGATCAGCTACTATATTTTTGGTTCCTTTCTGATCCCTGATTTCTAGGTCAAATTCTTGAAGAAGTAAAATTCATCAGATTAAATATGTTTTTGCATCTTTCTTTGTCAAGAGATGTCTAATGGCTGAGTGATCAGTGTATACAATGACATGTGACCCAATTAAATAAGATCTAAACTTTTTTAGGGCAAAGACAATAGTCAAAAATTCTTTTTCAGTGGTTGAATAGTTAAGCTGTGCATTATTAAGGGTTATACTAGCATAATAAATAACTCATGGCAGTTTATCAATTTTTTATCCTAAAATAGCTCTGATGGCATGATCAGATGCATCACACATGAGTTTAAAGGGTTGAGTCCAATCAGGTGGATGAATGATGGGTGCAGATGTCAATACCTTTTTAAGATGCTCAAAAGACTCGAGGTACTCAAAAGTGAAATTAAATTTGATATCTTTAGCAAAAAGATTGGTTAGTAGTCGAGCTATTTTGCTAAAATTTTTGATGAACTTCCTATAGAAGCCAGCATGTCCTAAGAATAAGCAAATTTTTTTGACTGATTTGGGTGGTACAGATTTGCAATCAAATCTACTTTGACTTTATCTACTTCAATTTTCTTTTTTGAGATAACATGACCAAGTACTACATCTTTTTTGACCATAAATTGATATTTTTTTCAATTAAGCACTAAGTGTTTTTCCTTACACTTTTCTAAGACCAATCTTAAGTGACGTAGAAACTCAGAGAAAGAAGAGCCAAAGATGAAAAAATCATCCATGAATATTTCTAGAAATCTCTCAATCATATCAGAAAAGGTGCTGACCATGCACCTTTGAAAAGTAGATGGAGCATTACATAAACCAAAGGGCATACGTCTACAGGCAAAAGTTCTAAATGGACAGGTAAATGTGATCTTCTCTTGATCCTTTGGTGCTATAAGAATCTGATTATAGCCAGAATATCCATCAAGAAAATAATAGAACTCATGTCCAGCTAACCTTTCTAACATTTGATCAATGAATGGTAGGAAAAAATAGTCCTTTCTTGTGGCCGCATTTAATTTTCTGTAATCAATACAAACTCTCCATCCAGTTTGGATTCTAGTCAGCACTAACTCATTTGAGATGCTGAGAGAGTATTTTGAGTTCTAGTTTAGGTGCTTCCTCAATCGATGGCTTGTGTATAGGTTCATCCATCCTCACAAGTTGTTCGATAGGTAGTTGCCATTGTGGATGAACTCTCTGATCATAAGATGGAGATATTTCATAAGCTATTTTAAATTTTTGATCTGACTAGAGATTATAGTCAAAATCTTCTTCTCCTAGGTCAATAGTCTCATAGATCTCATCTTGAATCAGATTTACATCAACGAATTGGTCTCTTTTTTTTTCAAGATTGAAAATATTAAGATCAATGGTCATATTTCCAAATGAGAGTTTCATGGGTCCATTGCAATAATTGATTAAGACATTGGTGGCCGCTAAGAATGATATTCCTAAGATTACTGGAATGTGATCTTTTGGATTAATCATTGGTTCAGTCTCGAGGATCACAAAATCTACAGGATAAATGAAATTACTTACCTTGATTAACATATCTTCCACAACTTCTTTGGAGACTTTCACTAATTGATCTGCTAATTGCAATGTAATTTCTGTAGGTTTTAATTCTCCTATCCCCAATTTTTCATAGATCGAATACGGTAGGATATTCACACTAGCCCCTAAGTCTAATAAGGCCCTATCAATAATGGTTTCCTCAATAATACAAGAGATTGTAGGAGATCCTGGATCTTTGTACTTAACAGGCATGTGGCTTGATAGATATGAGCTTACATTAGCCGTCAAGAAGGCTTTCTTGGGAACATTGGTGGTCTTCTTTTTTATGCATAGATCTTTGAGAAATTTAACATATGTAGGAACTTGTTGGATCATATCTAATAGAGGGATATTCACTTTCACTTGTTTAAATATCTCTAAGATTTGATCCATATGGGCTGAGTATTTGTTGGACCTAAGTTTATTTGGAAAAAGAGCTACAGAATTTGTGGGTAATGTCTCGAATTGCTTAATTCCTGATGTAGATTCTTCAAGTGGCTTGGGTGGTTTGTTAATCTTTATTGACTCCTTAGACTTATCTGGATCCTCAAACTCGATCTGATCGATCACTTGCTCATGAGGTGGTTTAGACAATGGTTCATCTTGATCTTCAGGTGTACCGACATGGTTGTCTACTTATTTTCTAAACTTTAAAGTATGAATTGTATTTAATTGGTTGATCTGGACTCCTTGTTGTGGTCTTTGATTGTTCTGGATCCTAGGATTAGCCTCGAATTGACTCGGTAGTTTACCTTTTTTTCTTTCACTTACAGCCATGGCTAATTGACCTAATTGCATCTCTAAATGGGTAATAGCCTGGATGTTGGAAGTTAAAAGCTGGCCTGTGGTCTGCATGAAGTTGTTCAGTGTAGTGTTGGTGCTAGCAGATGATTTTGCTAGGATTTTCAGACTCTTTTCTAGCGAGTTAAGCCTTTGATCATTGCTGAAACCTGATGGGATATTTGATGATCGAGTGGGTCTGGAGTTGGGTTGAGTGAAAGCAAGTCTAATTGAGTTTGACCTTTGTGACCAAAAAAAATTGGGGTAGTTCCTCCATCCTGGATTGTATGTTGGTGCGTAGAGGTCATTTGTGGGTCTTTGATAGGCTGCGTTCACCTGTGCTACTTCGTTCTCGGCTGGACCCATCAAGAAAGGACATCCTTCCATCGTGTGGTCTGTGGCATTACATCCATTGCAAGTTGTTGTTGCAATTTGGTTCACTTGGGTGTGTTCCTTGAGTTCTAGAGCCTCTATCCTACGGATCAAAGATGCGAATTTAGCCTCTTCAGTTAGGAAAGGTTGAACTTGATATACACCCCCTCTTGAAGGTGTGTGACTGTCGGATTCTCTAGTAATCTCCCATTGTAGGCTCTTTTCTGCTAGATCCTCTAGAAATTGTCAGGCTTCTATAGGTTTTTTATTCATAAATTGACCCTGACACATTGATTCTAACATGGTTCTTAAGTTTGGATCTAGTTTTTCATAAATGATTTGGCACAACCTTCAAGTTTCTATTCCATGGTGTGGGCATTGACTTAAAAGGTTCTTAAAATGATCAAAGTACTTTCAAAAAGATTCACTTGGTAATTGATAAAATTGATTAATTTCATTCCTAAATTTGGCAGTCTTATGGTGTGGAAAAATTTTTTTCAGGAACACTCTAACAAAACCCTCCCATGATGCGATGGATTGATTAGGAAGACTGTATAACCACTTTTTGGTACTATCCTTGAGGACAAAGTTGATCAACCTAAGTTTTACAGCATTCTCAATGAGCTGTTGAAGCCGCATCGTGGCACATACTTTCGCAAATTCTTTCATAAAAATGTATGCATCCTCGATTATGATAAATTTGAAAAGCATGTTTATGATATGATATTTAATTTTAAAATTGGCATCAGTTTGTGGCAGTCAGATACATGAGGGTTGGGCTGTCCCAACTGGATAGCAAAGGTCTTTCAAGACCCTAGGTTCATGTTCGGGTTCACCCATGGTGGGCTTAAAGTCTACTGGACTTGATGCAAAGTTTGGATCTATTCTCATGAATCGATCAGATAACCTTGTTCACGAAGAAATTTGAAAATTTTTAGTTATTTTTATAATTTTTTTTATTTTATTTTTTTTTAAAGAAGAAGAAATAGATGAGAAAAGAATTCTAAAGATGGGGGCCTAAGGAGTCATAAATCTAGAGATGATAGAGAAGAGCATTTTAATTAGGGTTAATATTTATAGGTTAGTAGTCTCGTTATACAATCAATCTTAGCTAAGGATAACCCTAGATCTAGACAGCTCCTAACTTGTTAAGGTTGCCTTTGAGCACTCCAGGTAAAAGACTAGCCACTCAACTGATCAGATAAGTGTAAGGTCGGTGGGGGTCCCTCCGTTGCTTTCCTTAGACACTAATTGAGTTGGCCAAGTAAGCGAACAGAACCAATTAAATAACCACCTTTCTTCAGGACGTAGTCCTTGAACCACTTTCCTAGACACCAGTCAAACTGATTAACCCTAACCCGATCTTACTCTTAGGATCCCTTGTCCTATTGAGCTCGAAAGTCCTTAGGGGCCAACGTCTAATTGATTTTAAGTTAAGATTTAGGTCAATGCAATATGCAGGATAGTGGTTTGTGGGCCAAGGAAGGGTAATGAAATTTTCACCTTATCTTGTTTAGGGTTTGTGCCCTTAAGATGTTTTATGGACTTATGTAATGCAAGAAGAAAAGATGATCAGATTTGATAGTTAGTTAAGAGTAAATTGATTTATTTTATTTTTTAAGTTTTGTGATTAAGTATCTAATTCTTTAAGTAAATTATGAGGTGTCAATTTTTTTTTTGAAAGAAAGTAAGTTTGACTAAGGAACTACGTAAGTTAGAAAGCAATTAAAAAAATTATTTTTTTTAAAAATAATTGTGCCTAGATCCCCAGCAACGGTGCCAAAATTTGATCACTGTCGTAGGCGGTCAAAAATAAAAACTAACTCAAACTATATGATAGGGTGAGTCGGGATCATCTCCATAGAGATTTAGGGTGATTATCTTTCTTTTTTTTGAAGAAAAAAAAAGAGAGAATTGATTGCAGAAGGATTAATAAGAAATAGAATAGCAAGAAATCAAAAGTGTAAATTAAATTATGAAAGAAAATAATTCAGAGAAATAATCCAAAAATTTTGAATCCACCATGCAAAGAGATTTATTTTCTTCCTTTTTTATATTGTAATATTTAATTCTTATAATTATGGTATTAGTATAGTTTATCTCTAAGGGATACGAACTGTATCAATAGATCACAGCTCGTCCTATTGGAATATAAACTATCTAAACTCAATTATAAGATACAAAATTTAATCTAGCATACCATGATCTATTTTTCCTAAGCACGTACCGTATCCAGAGATCACGGCACGTCAAGAGAAGGTATAGGCCATGTAGGCTGGATCAATATCTCAGAAAAAAGTGAAAAGATATGAAATAAAAGTAAAATTTTATTGTATAAAAATTAAATATAAAAAAAAATAAAAATCTATTTACAGGCTTCATCATATTCTTGGATTGAAGGGATTTAGCCACGCATTAAGCTCTCTTGCTCCATAATCTCTCAATATTTGATTCCTAAAGCTCTTTGAATTTTTTCTCTATTTTTTTCTTATTTTTTTAAATTTTTTTCTCCTTCCAAAGATTATTCCCAGACCTCCTATTTATAAGTAAATTTTTTATATTTTTTTGATAGGAAAAGGAGTCCTAAAACCCTTAGAAATCATATAAAAATTCTTAAGAATTTTTCTGACCATCGGATCAGGCTTAGACCGTCCAGATCTGCCCAAAATCTACTGTTTTAATCCTCATCAAAGTTGGATTCAATAATAGCAGTCTGATCGTGCTTCAGATGAGATCTGGGCCGTCGATCAGTACTTCTGATCTCCTATTCAAACTCAGGAGCATCCTCGACCGTTGGATTTTTTGATGGATGAAATTTCGACCGTCGGATCGTGCAAAAGTTTTCTTATAAACCGACGACGAACAGCAGCTGTTGGATCTCGAGATGGATGAACATGAATCGTTAGATCGTGCAAAACAGGCTTTCGTCACCGTGGACCGTATCTGTGGATCGCGTAACTATTTTCGTGGACCGCGCCCTAGCTCTGTGGACCAACCAGCCGGTCCACCGTGCACCGGGGGCTATTTTTAGATTTTTTTAAAGATATTTTGGCTCTATTTTTGCTCCAATTTTTACCTGAAAAATTAAAAAAAATATGTATTAAATTTTTCAAAAATTTTTCTTCATTTTGGTGCTTAAATTGCTTAATTAAATTAATATCTTATTTTTCATAAATATATCTAATTTTATATTTTTTTTAAAAATTATTTATTTTTTAAAAAAATTTAATAAATTCATGAAATTAGGTTTTTAAGAAGATGTTAATACCATAAATTATCAAAAATATCTATAATAAATATAAAAATATACCACTTATCACTCTCATTTTGGATTTGAACTACCATCATCGCGATCTCCTTTCGCTTCATCTACCGTCTCCTACTCCTCCAGAAACCATCAAAGCTGAGTTGCCATCTGAGCTAGAAGCTAAATTCTCCCTTCTGAGAATCTCGTTCTGAAAAATCACTGTGGTGACTAGGGCTGTCAAAATTGGCTTGGCCCACAGGACCAGCCCGGCCCAACCCTGTAAATGGGGTGGGCTGGGCTGCCATATGAATAGCCCAAATAACAACCGGACTTGTTTGGCCCACTCCATATCAGTTTAAGGGCTTGTATGGGTTGGGCTGGGCTAGCCTAGATGGGCCATGAAAACTTTAAAAAAAATCTTAAAAAAATCTTATTTGTTTTTTAATCCCTGACTTTTGAGTCCCGCTGCCGCAGACCAGTAGGATAACCACCTCTGCTGGTTCCTCTCTCTTTCGCCTCCTAGCTCTGTAGATCCCCCTCCTCCTTATCACTGGTGCTGCTGTCTCCAGCCTCCGAGTCCGATCACGAATCAAGATACGCCAGCCCCCTCCTCCCTTCTGCCGACGGACACCCCTCTATCTAACCTTCAGGCGATCTCCTTCCTTCTCCTTCGGGCCCTCCTTCCTTCTGCCGACGAACGCCCCTCTATCCAACCTTTGGGCGAACCCCCTCCTTCTCCTCCTCCTCGTCATCGGCGCCACCACCTCTGAGTCAAATCCGACTGCAGCTCCTCCTCTTTGAGCTCTCTCGATCTCTTTACTCTCCAAATTAGATCCACGCTATCTCCCCTTAGGCTTTTTCGATCTCTCTCCACTTTTCAGGCTCGATCGCTCGAGGCATCGCCACCTCCGAGTCAAATTCGACCGCGGCTCCTCCTCCTTGAGCTCTCTCGATCTTTCCACTCTCTGAGTCAGATCTGTGCTGCCTCCAGCCTCCTCTAAGGCCCTCTTGTTCTCTCTCCACTCTCCAGGCTCGATCGCTCGAGGATCTTCTCCTCTCGGGCTCTCTGTCTCTCTTTTTTTTAATCTTCACTCTTCAGTCATTTGAGGTTCAAAGCCCATGGGATGGCCTGGTCTGGCCCACGGCCCTTAAAGGGCTGGGCTGGCCCAGCTATATTGTGTCCCATTTTTTGGTTGGGCCTAGCCCGGCCCGACCCATTAAATTTTAGTTCCTTATGGGCTAGGCTAGGCCAGCCCATTTTGACAGTACTAGTGGTAACCTCGTCCATCTTGATGGTGCTCTTCTCCATTAGAAGAACAGTCACCAAGTACTCATATGAAGGGAGAAGCGAGGCTAGCAAGACCAGTGCCCTGATCTTCTCCTCAACTTTCTCGCCAACGCTAAGGAGGTCAATAAAAATTTTCTGGAAGTGGCTAAGATACTCCTGCACACTCTGTCCCTCACTCATCTGCAGCTAGTAGAACTGCCTCCAGAGAAAGAGGATGTTGGTGAGAGACTTCATCGTGTACAACTCCTCGAGCTTCGACCACAGCACTATCGGTGAAGTCTCACCAAGCACATGGATCATCACCTCATCCGCTAGGTACAAGTGAATCGTACTTACCGCCTGTATCTGGAGCCACCTTCAATCCTGCACCTCCATGATAGTCGACTTCTCCTCGCACAAGAGAGCATCGATCAACCTTTGCTGGATGAGCACGTCCTTCACCCTTGCCTGCCACAAGAAAAAATTACTCTTTCCATCAAACCTGTTGATGTCCATCTTGATTGATCATATCTTCTTCATTTTCAATTTTGCTCACCACCATCGCAATCTGCGTTTTGGTACTGCTTCACTCTGATACCACTTGTTGGAGATGTCTGGCTAGGACACTACCTTCATAGGACCTTTTCGATACCACGTATTGCAGTAAAAAAAAAATAGAAACAATCAAATACATAGATCAGCCAAAAAAAGGCTTGCCTCCATGGGGCATGCAAGCTTCACTATAAGAAAAGAGAAAAAATTACAAGAGGAGATCATATCCTCAACCCTCGTACATGCAATCTCTCCGTCACAAAAAGTTCTTCCTCACAAAAGCTCTCTCTAGGAAGACCTCCCGAATCTCTAAAATGACTGCTATCTGCTGCCTAACAGTCTGCCTGAAGCACCTGCTTCTGCTCTCTTTCGGTGCCTCTCGATCTGTTGCTGCTCTGGGTCCTTTGTCGAACAACCAAAAGCCACGCCGTCTCTGCTCTATCAACAGGATTATTTAAAGACCTTAGATCTATCCAATCCCGACTCCAATACAAATTAGGACTCCTCAGATCACCCAAACATGCCTATGAAGCATTGGATCTTGACTGCAAGCTCATTGGGCCATTCGATCACACATCTGGTCTACGAAAACCCCTGTAGACTGCGAGAAACCAGTCCGAAACGCCCTTCGATCCACAGTGGACCGTACGAAACCAAAAGAAAACGCCCGCCTGATCCATGCAGGTCCCCATGGACCGTCGGTCCACACACCATACATGGACTGCATGAGAAAATCATGCAGGCTGTGCTTGTGCGCGCTCGCCTAAGCCTGGGCCGTGCTCGCGCGCGCTCCCGCTTGCCCAGGCCTGGGCTGCACATCGCTTGCACTCGCGCATCTGCGTGCTGGGCCGCTCTTGCGGCTGTCTCGCATGCTGCCGCACGCACCCACTGAGCCGGCCTGCCGCCGGTCTCTATCGCTCCATAAGCTTATCATCTTTTATCGAGCGTATCTCTTTTATTCAATCTCCGTTTGGGCTGATCTTGGACTCGCTGGACTCCGTTCGTCGTTGTAAACCTCACTGTGGACTCAATATGGATCGAATCTCGAGACATTAAATTCTAACAGAGGAGACCATCTTTTTCACGTGAAGTACTTTTTAAAAGGTAAAACTATAAGATTAATGGGATAGAATGGATGATATCTTACGTATCGAATTGTGAGCCCTTGATTGCAACAGTATTAAATGTCAAAAATTATGGAAGCTTACGTGCTTGGTACGTTAATTAACTTAATTTGGGGTTTGCAATTAGTGCCTCGTCCTTCACTAAATATTTTCATACCCAGTGCTCGATATAAGCCATAAGTGATGCACAGATGCATTGATTGAATTAGCACTTGCCATGTACCTAGGCTGTAACAAATAAGGAGATTTAGACGAGATCAAATTAAAGTTCTTCTGCTTAAATTTGCACTAATGTGTTCATCTCCTTTCTTTGATCATTAGCATGTGAACATCAAACTAAACAACTAATTTTAAGACTCCACTAAGTCATTGGAGACACCTGCTGTAAACTAAGTTGATAGAGTGATTAATGATTGTGATACACACACAGGCATTGGCATTGCGCTGCCAACGCAGTTATTGTACTTGCAGGCAATTTTGGAAGAAATTATAGCTTATATGGTGTGCACACACGATCATGTATGCAGTCAATCACAGTCATTCGTTTTTACCAACCTTGTTTATCAAATTTGCCTCTCAATGCAGCACTATAAGAACAAAAGGCTGTAGCATGGCTATATGGTGCCTTGACAAGGTATAGTTTCTCCTAGCTTGGATGGAAAACTCCAAGCATTATCAAACGGTTTTGTGCCTCCACGTGTCAACATCTTAGATGCCTAGCAGAACTAGATATGCACACCAAGCCAAGCCAGCAGAGCGGACCCCATCTCATCTTCCCTCGTGTGACTAAATACGTATAAAATGCCAGCAACCGGGAGATGTCCTTTTGCTTTGCCAGTTCCGGGTCTCATCTTTAACAGAGATCGAAAAAAGAGGCGAAACGAGGGGCGAGTAAACCGCTCCTCTTGCTGCTTTGTCCTCGAGCCGATGAGCCGGAGACCAAGGAAGCCAAAAGAGGTACGACAACTCCCTCTCTCGTTAAACCCAACTCGGAATAGCTACGCCAATGGCCGCCGGAGAATCTTTCAATGGGGGTTCCCTGGCTCCAAGATTCTCTCTCTCTCTCTCTCTCTCTCTCTCTCTCTCTCTCTCTCTGTTTTTTTTTTTCCGAGTTCAAATGGAATTGGGGAAACTGCAGAGGAATTGGGCTGAAATCTGTTGTTTGGGTTGCACGTGCCTGCAGCTGTGGCCCAAGATTGTCCTCCGGAAATGGCTCAACATCAGCTCCAGAGATTCCGACTTTAGCGCCGACGAGGGAGACACCACCGAGAGCGAGTACGACTACGAAGGTCACCTCCAAACCCAAAAAAGATCGTTTTTTCATTACATACAAGAAACTGAAGAAAAAAGAAGAAGAAGAAAAGATTCTTGATCCACGACCGAGTTTTATTTCTTGTGCTCTTTCTTTTGTTTATTTCGATTTTTCTTTTTACGGTTAATTTCCTTGTGAAAAATTGTTCTTTTCAACGTTTGTTCATCGACAACTGGGTAATGCTTCTTGTGTTCTTCCTTGAGACTATTTTGGTTCTTGATTCTTGGCCTTGTAATGACATTCTGCAGAGATGTGTGGTTGGGAACGTCAATTGGGTGGACTTGAGGCTGCAACAAGTGGTAAGCTTATGAGGCTTTGGTATTTTTGGCCATTGAATGGGCAATATTGATTCGCTAGTCAGTTTATTCTTCAATTTTTTTTTTCCTTTTTTTCTTTCCATACAAGAAAGTTAGATCTACGTACATGCAAGTTGAGAAAAGGAGAAAACAAGAGTTGTCTTTGAATATTGCGTGAATTTTTCTGTTTTTATAATCTCTGTTTGGAGGGTTATTGTTCCACCGATGTTATTATGAGAAGAAAATAATGAGTGCAAGGAGTAATTTGGAATAGAGGAGAATGAGGAAAATAAAGTACAGAAACTGTCGCTGTTTTTGGAACAGAGTCAACAAGTAGTCACTGTGTAGCATTCTGCGACAAGAGTGAGGGAGAGAAATTTCGAGAGCTTTGTGCCTATCCAGTAGCTTGTTGGTGCAAACATTTTCTCAAGGCGGAAATGTTGGAAGCAATTACGATAAACAGTGGTTGAGGAAGCTTTTTGTCCTACAAAGATTCACGAGTTCTGTATGTGCCAAATTTGCCAACATAAAGCCATAAAAATTTGATGCCAAGCTCTTCTAAGAGCCTCTTAATTTTATTTTGCATTCAAGAGCTGTTTTCATAATGTCAATTCACAATAAATTAGATTTTAGAGCCTGTTGTGTTGTGGGGAAACATAAATGAAATCAAAGCAGCTCTATTAATGGATACTGGTGTGTTTTTTTTTTTTAATTTTTTTAAAGAAAAAAATTTGCAGATACTCCATTTCTCTTCTACTAGCTATGTCTTTGAAGAAACTTGTAGTTCTTGAAAGTTTGTGATAGTGAGACTAATAGTTGAAAATTAAAAAGCATATTCAGTCTTCAGTTATCCTTTTCAACGGCTATACATTGTGGTTCTTTTAGTTTGGTAAATTCAACAGTATTTATTATTTTTCTAGCACTGCAAGTAAGACATTCATATTTGAATTGTATAATATAAATAAAACATTTACTGAGAAAATCAGCTTACCTCTAAAGAGACCTTCTCATATGTTTGTACAAGCCTTCTTATATAATCATTTTGTTGATAATGGATATAAAAGAAAATGTAAGGTTAAATTTTTAGAGGCATTTTCCATACCGTGCCTCTATCATGGATTGGAAATTCTCTCTACTAAATTCCTAATAGGAATGATGCATGAGAGGTTTCTACCTACTTGCTAAAATTGCTTGATTAATCCTGGGCCTTGTATGTGCAGATAGCCGCATGGAAGGCATACCATATGGGTCACGAAGACGAAAATCAGAGACCCTTCGTGCACAATATATAAATACCAAAGAGCTCAGGCATGCATATGTTCTCTATATGACCCCTTTCCATAAATGTATATTTGTGCTTGTAGATGGCTCTATGTGAATTCCTTGGAAAACCTATTTTTTTGTGTACTTCCCTATAGTTTCCATTTTCTCCTTTATTCATACACTTCCATAATTAGGGAGGAATAAGTTAATGATTCTTTGTTACCTGATCTACTGCTCTTGTTCCTGTACAGGATTTGTGTAGGATCATGGAACGTTGGAGGGAAACTTCCACCAGAAGACCTAGACATCAGAGAGTGGCTTGATGTGGAGGAGCCTGCTGATATCTATGTGCTTGGGTAAACTTATACTGAGCACTCTTTTACACTATTTTCATATATGGAACATCATTGTTAATGGCTAAGCTGGGTGTTTGACTCCCTGGCTTCAAGAATTGCATTTATTCACCTTGAGGAACTAAGTTATGTGTCCTTATGAGGTAATGCACATGTAGTATTATCTACTTCCAACTGATCCTGCACACACAAACTCTTAAAGAGTGAATAGATGCCCCCAAGCACTATGGTAGAAACGGAAACTTTTGATGGATCATGCTACACTGAACAGAATGAAATGAGACCTTGTATGTTTTAAGGAATGCTAGGATAGCCATTTTTTAAATCACCATTTTTTAGTTAAAAATGTAAAGTTTGATGATTTGACCTAAAATTTACTCTTGAGAGCTCTGGTTACATGTGTACTAGGTCAGGCTAACAATTCCCTATTTATAAGCACCTCTCTTGAAAATTTAGGGCTGCACATTTTTGCTTGTGCTGTTGGGTGCATTGAGTAGGCAAATAGCATCTGAGATAGTTTTTTTCTTAATATTGAGGCAGAGGTTCTATTTGATTCTTATGATTTATTTCTAATTTTGATTTTCTCTGTCTGCCATAATCAATACTTGTCTGTATCCTGTAGTTTATAATGGCTCTTTGAGATATGCTCTACATGTTGCAGTCTTCAGGAAATTGTACCATTAAATGCTGGGAACATTTTTGGTGCTGAGGACAACCGCCCAGTTCCAAGATGGGAGTATATTATTCGAGAAACACTAGATAAGATTCAACCAATTAAAACAAAGTACAAGTGTTACAGTGACCCTCCTTCGCCATCAAGGTTCAAGCCATCTGATGATGCTCTTGTCATTGAAGATGAACTATTGCCTGAGTCTGATAGTGACAGCGATGAGGAAATTCATTCATCATATGAGCAGCCTTCTACTATTCATACAGATGAAGACGGACTTAATGCTCGTGCAGATGATTCAGATTGCAATTTAGCATCCCATTCTTCTTTTAGAGCTGATGCAAGTAACATGCAACAAGAGCTGGAAGATAACAAGAATTCTTCCCTAAAGATGCTTGATAAGTCTCATCTAAGTTTTAAAAAATGTGAAATAAGTTCAGAAGCATTAGTTGACCAACAAAAGAAGCTGACCAGAATGCTTAGCAGCTCAGAGAGGATTGGATTAATTTGGCCAGAACAACCATTGGACATGTTGGCTCAACATGCTCTGGATAATTCAATACCATTCAGTTCAGTTAAGTCTCTTAGAATTTGCACTTCATTCAAGTCAAGGAATGGGGATTTCAAATATTCTTCAGTGTCAGGTCTAATTCCTGAGGTTAATTTGGATACTGTCATAAACAGAAAGAAAAAGTCTTCTTTTGTGAGAATAATAAGCAAGCAAATGGTTGGGATTTATATTTCAATATGGGTCCGTAGAAGCCTGCGCAAGCATATTCAAAACTTGAAGGTATCAACTGTTGGTGTTGGTGTCATGGGATACATTGGCAACAAGGTCAGGTTCCTTTTGATTTTAAAGTCTCCTCCTCATGTTTTGAGAACTTCTCTTTTTTTTATATTTCTTTTTTTCCGTATGTGATAGTTACAAATACTAATTCTTCTTTAAAAAGTTATTTTGGAAATGGATTCCTTGTTTTCTCTTGTTGTATTTGAGTTTGAGTCAACCCTCAAACACTGCAATGATTGATAGTTATATAAGATTAAAATTTATCTTTATCATATGTCATTTAACTGCAATTAGTAGTAGGTTAAATCTGGAAAAAATCTGAGTAGGTTATGCTGGGGGAAGAATGCTATATCTTTGGGTAAGATGAGTTGGTTTGAAGCTTCATATCACCATCAAGAGTAGTTCCTGATACCATCCCTTGTCCATTTGGTAACTTACTCTTAGCTTCATACATGCATTGATTTTTTTTGTTCTGAATTTTATACGTGCCCTACATGACCTGAGGTCTTGTTGAAGTTAATGAATGTATCAATTATCAGCAGTATGCTATTTGTTTGATTCTTTTCTCTCCTCATTTTGAAAAAAAATGAAGGTACAGTTGAATCCAGATGCGCCAGCACGGTCTTGCATGTCACTTAAATATCCTCATTATATATTTTCTTGTGATAAAAATTATAGAGGTAATGACTTCCAACTATCCTTCCTCATACATGTTCCAGGGATCAATATCAGTCAGCATGTCTATATATCAGACACTGTTTTGCTTTATATGTAGTCATCTGACATCTGGAGAAAAGGATGGGGATGCGCTTCGAAGAAATGCTGATGTGCAAGAAATTCGCCGGAGAACACAATTTAGTTCAGGTTCCAGTATCGAAATGTCAAAAACAATAAATGACCATGAGTAAGTAAAGCAAAGCTCTGCCTTCTGCAGGAATACTGGCATTTAGGATGTCTGAAATCCTTTTTCTTGTGAAATCATCATGGATGCTGCATTAGTTTTCCCTATCTCATTATTTCTCTGCATGTGGATTTAAAATGCTTGTGCTATATGTTGACAAAAACTAATATTTGAATATTATTCCAGGATAAGTGAAAAAGCATGCATTGTAAAATCCTTTATGATTATACCCTCATAAAATGAGCAATTTAACAATGTAGGTGTTCCTTATTTGTGCCATAATTACTTACCTTAATGTCACTTATTATCAATACTGAACTTAGCATAAATGACTGATCGAATATTATTTTATTCATCATCGTATTGATAGCTGCAGCTTTTCAGTGTCATGAAATATGGCAGAGTTGAATCATTAAATAGATAATACTGCCAAAGTGAGAACAGGATAAAAATTCTGTATAATTTTTCTGATTTATTATTTTGATCGGTATAATAACTATTAATAACCCCAACATTTTGGACTGTGCTTATATGAGAACTCAGAACTGCTTCTTGCTGTGCCTTTTAATATTAAAACTTTGCAAAGATCACTGTCCTATTTAGAACTCTGCAAAGATCACTGTCCTATATGCAAATCAAAGGTAGATGTATTTACATCCAGAAATGTCTCCCTCACTGCTGCTAATTTAGCTGATTTGCAGAGTGCTTTGTTAAGAATTTTCTGATTCATATATTGATATTGTAAAGAAAATTGTGCAGCTAAGCTTCCCTTGCTGTATGAGATGTACTTCATTGGTTTGGTTGAGTGATATTGATTTTGCTAACTCGATGAGGCATCACTTTCCATTTCAGAACCAGTTAAGGATTTTCACCATCCTAAACCCATCTTTTATAGCCCTGAGTTTAAGGTGGCATTTTGGCCCAAAATTGGGTCTCTAGCCATGGTCTCTAATCCCAGTCGGATGTTCCATGGGACACCGGGATGGGATACCATTCCGAATGTTGGGATAGGGCTATCCTACCATTGTATTAGTATTCCGATCAGCATGTCTTGGGATGTCCCATGTCCCAAGTGTCAAAGCTGGATGGGACGGTGCTGTGTCCTGTTCCATAGGCTAATCGGGATAGTCCCATCTCATGGGATTCAAAACACTGCTCTTAGCATTCTCGATTTCCTTTTCTATCTCTGATCAATCAATAAAATTCAGTCCAATTCGGTGAGAGTGCTTTATCCGGTCGGCTTGACTTGTATGAATTTTCTGGTGCCACTGTTGGATTTTTCAAAGAATCAGAGCATTTGAGGATTTCTTTATTTTCTTCTTTTAGAACTTCCTTTGTGCCCATGTTACTCTTAAACCAAAATATATTCTCACACCATGGCATGTGATATAAAAGGAAGCTATGCTTAAAATTTGTTGCTGCTCACGTGTCTGGACTAAGAGGACTGGAAGACATATGCGTGCATGTATACTTACACGTAATACATACATACATATATACATACATAGATATATATATGAAGAAAAGATTGAAACAAAGTTGTGAAATAAGTTTTGTTAAATCTTTCATTAATAGGAAATGTAGTTTCTAATAGGACTAATGGCTAAAAGGGATCCTTATATCCAGCCACAGATGGTTGGGATAAGAGTTCTTAGTTATTGTTATCTACCCTTCATAATAGAATGATGCAATTAATCCTAGTGTATAGTTCAAAAATCAAAACCATGTATATCTATTCTGAACTAAGTATGGGCCATTATGGGACATTTGCAATTTCTGGTAGGCTCATGTTACTTCGTTGGTGCCTATAATCATCAAACTGTTGATGATGGGGATCCTGCATGAATAAATTAGGGCATTCTTGTTTGGAATGCTGAATACAGCAGCCCATAGGGTGAATGGCTTCTAAGATATTTAAATGCATATTATATGTAAGATATCCCATATTCTGTAAATTGACTGAATTTTGCCCAGCCTGGAAAAAAAAACCAAAAGTGTTCAAGCCTTTTTTACTGCTTGACTTTGTGATCTTCTTACCTGCTTCTTAAACTTCCTTGATGGTTTTAATCTTAACAATTTTATTTCAAACTTTTCAGAAGGATTATTTGGTTAGGAGATCTAAATTATCGCATCAACTTATCATATGAAAGAACACATGAACTCATCTCCAACAGGGATTGGGATAAGCTCATTGAGAAGGATCAGGTAACTAGCTGCTCCATTATCTTGCCTATGTCACAGTTTATTGATTCTTTTACCAACATCTGTATCATTTAGTATTGCTTTCTCATTTTTCAGTTCCTAATTAACTCTGACATGATAATCTGAACTGAAAAATGGTGCCTTTTTCTTCTCAAGATGAAATTTTAAGAGTCAAATGTCCTTTTCTTTTGTCTTATCATGATCATATGATAAATGTTTATCTCATTGCGGCTCAACTGGTTGACTGGGGTGTCTACAATCTAGAGGCTGTGGGTCATAAATTACTAATTGATTCATGAAATTTCTATTCATTCATTCATCAATGATTTCTCTAGTAGAAACAAAAAAATCATTGAAACTTGCTAGAATCAATCAATGTTGTGATTAGTATATACTGGAATGACCAAAATGATTTGAAACCAAAGGTATCATCTGGATGTGGTTGAAACTCAGAACCTGCAGTTCTGGATTGATTTTTTCTAAAATCAATGTGAAAGGGCCATATTGTAGAACTTTGACCCTTTAATATTTATCATATCTGCTTGCATCTGATGTCAATGTTTAAGCCCTAAAAGCTGCATTATGATTTATTTCATTTTAAAACCCCAAAGTCCAATTGTGATAACCCGGCCCATTGGGCCTCAAGCCACAAAGCCCACCCAGAAAAAAAAAAAAAGGGAAGAAGACTCCCGATCGGAGTCTTCCCCTTCCCCGGTTCCGATCAGGAATCGGAGTCCTAGGGCCATTAAAAGATCCTAGGACGAGCCCTATAAGAACCCCCTCCTCTCCTCTAAGAGAGGACACAACAGTCACCGACGATCGTCGGAGTTTTCCGATTTTTTCGATTGAAGCCACGGCCCCTCGACTCGTGCTCGCCGCGATTTCACGCCGGTGGGGGTCATCGAAGGCCGTGGTAAGTCCTTCCTCCTCTTCCTCTCTTCTCTCCCTTCTTTTCCATGCCTGTGGACATGACCGCCGGCGACAAGAGCCGTCGGATTTCGTCGGAGAAGAAAGCCCTGTTCTTCTCTTCCTTTTTCCTGATTTTTTATGGCACCGACGATCACCGCCGACCGCCGGCTTCGGCCTTCGAGCACAGGAGGGTTGTCCCTTGCCGCCGGCCACTGTCGGACGGGGAATGGCCGTGATCGGCCGGTCAAAGGCACGGGGACCTCTAGGTCCCCTGTTTCGGCCAAAGAAGGCCACGGGAACAAGAAAAAGAAAAAGAAAAGAAAAGGGAAAAAGAAAAAAAAAGAAAAAGAAAAAGGAAAAAGAAAAAGAAAAAGAAAGAAAATAATAATAATAATAATAATAAAAAATACATGTGAGAGAAAGTTTCTTTCATCTCTCTCTCTTAAGTCTTTCTCTCTCTAGAATTGAACTTTCTCTCTCTACCTTCTCTCTACATTTTTTCTCTCTAAATTCTCTCTCTATTTTCTCTCTCTAGACTTTTTATTTTTTTTATGGATTTTATCTTTTTAGGGTCATTCTCTCTCTCTGATTGCTTTATAGATCCTAGGATAAACTTGAGATGAAAATATGATGACCTGAGACTGCTTCGAAATTCGTGCAGTAGATTGGATCCCGATTCGATCCATATTCGAAATTGATCACATCGATCATGGTTAATTCATATTAAATCACCCTGATATAACCTCTGATGATCTCAATCATGATTGCCACTTTTGAAGGATACGAAGATTCTCTCTCCACTTTCTCTCTCTACTTTCTCTCTCATGATTGACTTTCTCTCTCTAAGAAGGTCTATGAATCCTGTACCGAGTCATGCCTTCATCTTTTAGGGGCTCATATTGACTCTAACAAGATGATCCAAAGTTGCTTTGATATCCGTGCTGTATGTCAACCTCATTTGATCATATCAAAGGATCTTTCAAATTCATTATTAATGAACTCTATTGATTGATCTTGATCTACTCTGTGCTTCATAATTTTTTGATCAAGTCACTTGAATCTGACCCTCAGATCAGAGATCCTGAATTGTCCTGGTATCTGGATGGTCCGACACATCCGGACAACAGTCCTCTTTCCTTATGATTTAATCTTATTATATTTATGGAATAGAAATTGATGATGATTTGATATTTTAAATAGGATTAGCTGATTCTTTTAACGAAGTCTGAAGATCTAAGATAAACGAGGTAAGTAGATCTTATGCTCCTTATTTATTTTTAAATGATCATGTTTTTATGCAAAGAATTGCTATTGATGAAATTAAATTTTTCATAAAATAAGGATCGGTATATGTGATATGAAAAAGCATGTTTTATTATGAGCATTGATTTCATGAATGTCTTATGAAAATAGCATGATTATGAAGTATGAATTTTATTGTTTTTCCATCTATGTATATATATGCTTTAAGAAAAAGATATAATGATTTCAAAGGCTCTCAGATGGCTATGAATGAATTCCTTCGGGAAGGTCGACATCCGGAGCTAGCATCCACACGAAACATGGCCCTGTCAGTAGGTATAAAGTTGGCACATGAATTAAGAACTCTGTCGATTAAGAAACATGGCCCTGTCATGGGTATAATAGTGACCTTAGTACGAATATCTGTGAGCAATATTTTGAAACATGACATGAATACATGATGAAAATAATTTACGATTCATGATTGTGAAATATACATGATTTATGCATGCATGATGAGTTTATAACTTGTTTTGTTATATGCTCTATGAAATGCTTTATTTTGTATTACCTGCTATTTTCTAAATATTGCATTATCATGAAAAACTTATGTTTGATCCGATAAGAAAGCGCAAGTTTTACTTACTGGGCTAGTGTAGCTCATATTCTTTTTGTTTTCTTTTTGTTTGAATAGAGAAATAAGGTTAGGATCGGCAAAAGGAATCCAAGCTTGAAGATCTGCATAGCAAGCTTGAAAATTTGGCAGCAGAAGTTTAGTTTATTTTATAATCACGGATTTGTAGTTATTTATGAATGTTGAGATTTGGGTTGGTACCTGCTTTTGGATTTAGATGCTCTGAACTAATATTGGTTCGATTATTTGATGAATAATGGAATTGAATCTTTTTATTTGACGGATTTTAGATGATTATGATGGATTGACTTCGTGTTATCGTGGGCTCCATCCCTCGGTAGCATGGCCGTATTATGTCCCAGATTTGGGGCGTGACATTTTATAGTATCAGAGCTTAGGTTATAATCATTGGGATTATGATATAAATGATATAAATGATTAGGATATGATAGAATAATATCAGAGCTTAGGTTTAAGATCATTGAGATTATAAAGTGATATCAAAACTTTATGTATGATCAATAGGATGTGACCGAGTGGAGTATAATGGATAATATCAGAGCTTAAGATTATGATCATTAAAGACGTGATAGAATGATATAAAGTTTAGGTTATGATCACTAGAGAATATGACTTAAGTGGTATTTTGAACTTAAGGTTATCATTATTCGGAATTGTGACTTTAATGATATTTGAACTTGAGGCTAAGATCATGAGGAACATGATAGATATAAAAGAAAGGATTCAATAATTTGATTTCGAATCAATAGGTGTTATGATGAAATTTATGCATAAGCGGCATATGATGTCTATAATAGAATTGATGAGTTATATCTTAGATTTCAATTAGCAAGGTTGACCTAAGTACGAGAAGTGTTGACTCTAGAATGAAGTGGGAGGTATTGATATATTATGTTGGGTATATTCGATGACATTGGAATGTTAAACCTATATGGATAAAGGACATAATAATTTGTTGATTTTGATGTTAATTTCTTTGTAAAGAAAAGTTGGTTTGGAAGTTGTCTAAATGATTATAAGATAAATCGAAGGTTAACTCAAATTAATTCTAGACATATTGGATTCTTGAGGAGTGGTGAAGCTTATGTAATAAGTTCAAACATAGAAGGTGGATGAAGATTTAATTTTGATGTGCTATGCCTAAGAGAGTAATGACAAGAAAATCTTAAATTTTATCCTAAATTGTATATGAAATTTGAAAGTTAGATCTATCTTTGATTGATTTAATATACAAAGATATTTTATTTTTGATAGATTTAGATAATTTGGTAGTTGAGATCAGAGTGCACAGCAAAAGTGTGATGGTCTGAATTGATTAGAAATATTAATCCTTTAAATCAAAAGATATTATGAAATATGTTAGTTGTAAATAAGGAAGGATTTTACTGATAATAAATGGATGCTAGAGAGAAAATCTATCTGATCAAGGAAAGACTCAAAGCAGCACAGGATAGACAGAAGAGTTGGGCAGATAGAAAAAGAAGAGAATTGGAATATCACTTCGGTGATCATATTTTTCTAAAAGTATCACCTACAAAAAGTGTCATGAGATTTGGGAGACATGGCAAGCTGAGTCCGCGATATATTAGACCTTTTGAAATTTTAAGCCGAGTAGGAGATGTTGCTTACGAACTAGCTTTACCACCAGATTTATTCTAAGTGCACAATGCCTTTCATGTTTCACTACTAAAAAAAAAAAATTTTTTTACCTGATCAAATGACGTGATAAAGTATGAGCCATTGCAAGTTCATGAAGATTTAACCTATAAAGAATTTTTTCTCCGAATTATTGATCGAAAAGAGCAAGTTCTAAGATGGCGCATCATTCCGTATGTGAAGATTCACTGGAGTAATCATGAAGAGAGGAGGCTACATGGGAGCTTGAAGATGATATGAAGATGAGATATCCACACTTATTTAAAAATGAAGGTATGTTAAATTTCGAGGACGAAATTTTTTTTTAAGGGGGTAAAATGTGATAACCCGGCCACTGGGCCTAAAGCCACAAAGCCCACCCAGAAAAAAAAAAAAAACAGGGAAGAAGACTCCCGATCAGAGTCTTCCCCTTCTCCGGTTTCGATCAGGAATCGGAGTCCTAGAGCCATTAAAAGACCCTAGGACGAGCCCTATAAGAACCTCCCTCCTCTCCTCTAAGAGAGGACACAACAGTCACTGACGATCGCTGAGTTCTTCTCCGATTTTTTCGATTGAAGCCGCGGCCTCTTGACTCGTGCTCGCCGCGATTTCACGTGGTGGGGTCATCGGAGGCTGTGGTAAGTCCTTCCTCCTCTTCCTCTCTTCTCTTTCTTCTTTTCCATGCCTGTGGACACGACCGCCGGCGACAGGAGCCGTCGGATTTCGTCGGAGAAGAAAGCCCTGTTCTTCTCTCCTTTTTCCTGATTTTTTGTGGCACCGACGGTCACCGCCGATCGCCGGCTTCGGCCTCCGAGCACGGGAGGGTCGCCCCTTGCCATCGGCCACCGCCGGGCGGGGAATGGCCGTGATCGGCCGGTCAGAGGCACGGGGACCTCTAGGTCCCCTGTTTCGGCCAAAGAAGGCCACGGGAACAAGAAAAAAAAAAGAAAAGAAAAAGAAAAAAAGAAAAAGAAAAGAAAAAGAAAAAGAAAAGAAAAAAAAAAAGAAAAAGAAAAAGAAAAAGAAAATAATAATAATAATAATAATAATAAAAATACATGTGAGAGAAAGTTTCTCTCGTCTCTCTCTTAAGTCTTTCTCTCTCTAGAATTGGACTTTCTTTCTCTACCTTCTCTCTATATTTTCTCTCTCTAAATTCTCTTTATTTTCTCTCTCTAGATTTTTATCTTTTTTATGGATTTTATCTCTCTAGGATCATTCTCTCTCTGATTGCTTATAGACCTTAGGATAAACTTGAGATGATATATGATGACCTGAGACTGCTTCGAAATTCGTGCAATAGATTGGATCCCGATCCGATCTATATTTGAAATTGATAACATCGACCATGGTTAATTTATATTAAATCATCCTGATATAACCTCTGATGATCTCAATCATGATTGTCACTTTTGAAAGATACGAAGATTCTCTCTCCACTTTCTCTCTCTACTTTTTCTCTCATGATTGACTTTCTCTCTCTAAAAAGATCTATGAATCCTGTACCGAGTCATGCCTTCATCTTTTAGGGGCTCATATTGACTCTAACAAGATCCAAAGTTGCTTTGATATCCGTGCTGTATGTCAACCTCATTTGATCATATCAAAGGATCTTTCAAATTCATTATTAATGAACTCTATTGATTGATCTTGATCTAATCCGTGCTTCACAATTTTTGATCAAGTCATTTGAATCTGACCCTCAGATCAGAGATCCTAAATTGTCCTGGTATCTGGATGGTCCGACACATCCGGACAACAGTCCTCTTTCCTTATGATTTAATCTTATTATATTTATGGAATAGAAATTGATGATGATTTGATATTTTAAATAGGATTAGCTGATTCTTTTAACGAAGTCTGAAGATCTAAGATAAACGAGATAAGTAATTTATGCTCCTTATTTATTTTTAAATGATCATGTTTTTATGCAAAGAATTGCTATTGATGAAATCATAATTTTTCATAAAATAAGGATCGGCATATGTGATATGAAAAAGCATGTTTTATTATGAGCATTGATTTCATGAATGTCTTATGAAAATAGCATGATTATGAAGCATGAATTTTATTGTTTTTCCATCTATGTATATGTATGCTTTAAGAAAAAGATATAATGATTTCAAAGGCTCTCAGATGCTATGAATGAATCCCTTCGGGAAGGTCGACATCCGGAGCTAGCATCCACACGAAACATGGCCCTGCCAGCGGATATAAAGTTGGCACATGAATTAAGAACTCTGTCGATTAAGAAACATGGCCCTATCACGGGTATAATAGTGACCTTAGCACGAATATCTGTGAGTAATATTTTGAAACATGACATGAATACATGATGAAAATAATTTACGATTCATGATTGTGAAATATACATGATTTATGCATGCATGATGAGTTTATAACTTGTTTTGTTATATGCTCTATGAAATCTTTATTTTGTATTACCTGTATTTTCTAAATATTGCATTATCATGAAAAACTTATGTTTGATCCGATAAGAAAGTGCAAGTTCTACTTACTGGGCTAGTGTAGCTCATATTCTTTTTGTTTTCTTTTTGTTTGAACAGAGAAATAAGGTTAGGATCGGCAAAAGGAATCCAAGCTTGAAGATCTGCATAGCAAGCTTGAAAATTTGGCAGCAGAAGTTTAGTTTATTTTATAATCACGGATTTGTAGTTATTTATGAATGTTGAGATTGGGTTGGTACTTGCTTTTGGATTTAGATGCTCTGAACAATATTGGTTCGATTATTTGATGAATAATGAATTGAATCTTTTTATTTGACGGATTTTAGATGATTATGATGGATTGGCTTTGTGTTATCGTGGGCTCCATCCCTCGGTAGCATGGCCGTGTTATGTCCCGGATTTGGAGCGTGACAC